>NC_060173.1:23063203-23363203 GCF_021184085.1 Oncorhynchus gorbuscha | reverse complement strand
CTTAATAATTTAATAATAACCTTAATCATTTAATAATAACCTAACTCCTAACCGTAACCCTAACCCCTGGCTTAGCTAACATTAGCGTTAGCCACCTAGCCACTTAGCTAACATTAGCAACAACAAATTGGAATTCGTAACATATTGTACGTTTTGCAAATTCGTAACTTATTATACGAATCGCAATTCATAGCATATTGCACGAATTGTAATTCGTAACATATCATACGAATTGTAAATTCATAATTTACCATCCGAAATGAATGATGAACATCCACAAATTATACATTCCATACAAAACGTAATATATAAAACTAAATGGAGTGTCTCCGGTTGCAGCCACAACACATTCAATTCCTTTCTTGATCACCATTGCGATGCAGCAATGGTGGAGAGGATCCTACATTTGGAAGCAGTTATGAGGAATGGAACCTAACCGGTGAAAACCGGCTAGGAACCTGACCGGAGTCTGAAGCGCGCGCCTTAGCTTGCTTGCTCGCTTGCTATCGATCTGACCTGTACGGGAGTCTTGCCAGAAACATCCAACCTAAACAGCCTAGCTATAGCCAATCGTGAATAACTAGAGGCACCACATCTCTGAGCAAAAACACAGCTGCTGCGGGTGGCGTGATTGGGGGTGAGCGAGTGTTTATTCCCTGTTTAGCTGCTGGCTGTTCTCCCACTGGGACTTCATGAGTGTGTGCGTGTTTGAGGGAGTGGGGAGTTATAATGCCTACATCACAAGGAAAGATTGATTGACTCACTGTTCCTCTCCTCCCGAAACGCAAGATAGCGACAGCTTCGTAGGCTAGCCGAGACTATATGAGGAAATCCTCAGAAGCTTGCTTCAGTGTGCCCAATTTCTTTTTTACTGATAATGTAAGACCTTTCATAAACTACATCCAAAGTGTCGAGTTTGTTCCTCCGTCTAAAGATCACAACCCATTGTCTGGGTTTTCACAACACAGTCAAATGGACATTTACATCAGGATTTGTCATTTCAATTTGTGCAAGGAGAGAGGAAGCAATGATTTGTTGAATCCGAATGCGTTACCTATCTCATCTCATCTTTGGTTCTGGGGAAAGGAGAGAGACAAAACCGGGAAGGGAGGGTGAGGACTGAGGAGGGGTAAATGCGGAACAAACCGGTGTGCCCGGATACACGCTGTAGCGGCTCGCCCGCACTGCAGTCACTCTTAGCACGCCGAGGATGCACAATACCTGTGAGTACATTATATTTCCTCCTTGTGTTAAATGGGTGAATTTGAACCCACAGTGGATTCTCGGGCTTGATCTATTTTCCTTATGGATAGACCGTGAATTGTCTGTGCCTGTCACTGATATGGACAGGTGGACTGCAGCTAATACGTGTAGCCTATTGAATCTCAAAGAGCTGAAAGTCTAATAAGAGTCCTTACTAAACCCGTTTTAGACTAATACACTCAGATGTTCAGTGCCCCGTCTACAATTTGGGAGCTGTCCACCGCACCAAGTGCTGAATTGGCGTGCACATTCGACGACTTGCAGCGGAGAGTTTTGTTTTGTGCACGCTCCTTTGATGTAAGTAGCCAATAGCATGTGGATGACTAGACAACCCACAGTGCGGCATGTTTGAGAATGACTCTTGGACAATTTCACAAGATTAGTAGAGGAAACTCTATCATATGATAGCCTGTATGTAGCATAACCACAAGAGCTTTGTTGCTCTGTTATTGTAGCATTTTGTTTAGCAATGGACTTGCATTTGGTGTAACAGTATCCTAACGCTATTGTTTGCACGGTTAACAATATTTTTAATTTAGCTTAACCTGTCATTTGTGTCCTTGAAAAAGGCAAAGTGAATAGGCGCTATATCGGGGACTGTGCATTGTTGAGGCGAAATTTCACTATTTGCCATGCTCACTTTACAACAGGAGTAGCTAGTTTGGAAGTTTTTGGACGGAGTCCAATCTATAAACTCATGATCACACTCGGAATGGATGCTCACTAATGAGGAGGACCGGTGAGAGTACTTGAAAGATCCCACAGTTCCACTCACAATCCTTCAAACATGTAGCCTACAGTGAATTGTGTTCACCTCTTCAGCAAAAGTGAGTCTGATTACACCAAGAGTGTCTGTGTAACAGGGACAGCCTTAACCAAACGAGGCATACTGTAGTACTGGCAACTGAATGTGGGCATCCCCTTTAAAACACGTGTAGCAAGTCCAACTGTGGGGCATAATCTGTTGTTGGACTGGTGCCAAGGGCTCACCACTGCCAGAAGCGGAGTTAATGAAATTAGATAGTCTCCTACAAGACAAAATCGATTTAAAATTGGCAACTGTTGGTTGTAAACCAGATTTTTGGAACTGTTGGACAGACAATTACATGAATCATCAGGTCATAAATATTAGGATGTTGTTTTATGTTAAGGCCATTTTCGTGCCCAAGTAAAGCATGTTCAATAATGAAGGAATAATACATGTGCTACACAGAAGGGCCTTTCCCAGAATCAAGTTGCCTGAAATGTAAATGAATTGAACAGGCCCTTTCACCTACAGTATGTCTCAGGGCTTTCGCATTGTCTGATCCAAGGATCCCTCAAAGATCTTCAGAGTAGGAAAGGGTGTTATCTCCAGGGGTGGTTGACAATGTTTCCCCTAGGTACAGATCTGGGACCAGTTTCCCATCCTCCAATCCTATCCTTAACCATTAGTGAGGAAAATGCTAAACTTACCAAAGAACAGCATCTAGGGGAAACTTCACCCTACACGTTAAGTATTCACACATAGTCAGTAGTCACTACCTATGACTAATGTTTCATGACTGGTGGCTTGACAAGTTTATATTTTATCTCACAATGATTTATTTATTCAACATCATTTTACAGCAGATGAACTTCAGCCTATTCTACACATCACGTTATTCTCAGATATGCTCCTTTATGATGACAAATGGAGTGTAATGCTCTCAAAAATAATATGAATGATTGGTCTTAGCCAGGGGCAATTTATTGAGTAGGTCATGATGCTAACAATTCAGTTGGTAGGCAGGATTTCCGTCCCTCTATCCCTGCACAATGTAATCCACTCTATGGGCCTGCTTCTGTGTGGCTCAAGGACTATGGATATTTATTCCAGATTGAGAGAGAATGTGAAGAAGCGAGAAAGAGATGGAGAGAAAAAAAGAGATGGAAAGAGGGAGAGAGAGCATAAGATGGAGAGAAAGAAAGATGGGGGGGGGTGTGTGGGGTGAGCGGTGGATGATGTGATCACACTCCTCTCGAAGGACATTCATGTAACCTTACTGGAGTGTGCATGCAGCCGCAACCCCCTCCTCACTTGCAGAGTGAAGCAGTGGCAATGACACACACACACACACACATACCATAAAGCAGCATCCCCCTGACAGGTGTCCTGGATTCTGACATTCAAAATCCCCAGGTTTGACAGTGTTCATTAAAGATAATGTCTCACAGCTCCATAGGAAATGGTTTCACTGTAACGCTGAATGAACAGAACATGAGCATAATGTCATATGACTAATGATTACATCACTGATATGAATCGGAATCTAATAATATCGATTGACTCAGCCAGGAATCAAATCGTTTTTTGGTACCATGTTTGGAAAAAAAAGGCATGTCCTTGTACTGGTCCATAAAAGTTTTTAAAAAGCTTTTTAAGGTCTTCATTCTCATCAGAGTGGGTGACTTCGCCCTTCACAGTTCTTGTGTAATCAAAGGCAAATATCCCCCACAGATGTGACCACACTGACCCACTCACTGGAAACTGAGCTCTCACTGCTACTACTGACACAGTAAGCAAAATTACATAGAACATTTGTCTTTTAGACGTCTTTTTCTGACGTTGAAATCAGGTGGATTTTAGGTGCCAAATGAAAGTTGAAAACATGCATTTTCCGGATGTGGAAAACAATATTTTACAGGACGTCGAAAATAAATAATTTCCAGACATCTAAAATATGTATTTTCTGGATGTTGAAATCAGGTGCATTTTAGGTGCTGAATGAAAGGTGAAAAGACGTATTTTCCGTATGTCAAAAAGATTTAGACATTGAAAATACATCTTTTTCAGTCATTGATTCTATGTCCAAATTTCTGGAAATACATTCTTTCAAGCCTCTTAATATACTGTAGGAAAGAGGAACCAACTGAAGATTATTGCTCCCATCTGTCACATGCACTTATGCTAGCTTTTCAAAGCATTCCAACCTACAGAATAAACCAAAAGACCACTGCCAACTACAATAGCATTCTCAGTAGCAGTAAAAAAAAAAAAAGAAACCTTGCTATGACTGCCATATGTTTTTGTTTATCTAGCTTAGTTGCGTAGCTCTGTCTGCTGAATTACCAAAATGTAAAAATAAAAACAAAAACACAAAGCATGCTGGGTATTATCCTAATGAGCTCCTCTGCCAAACAAGTACATATTTGATCTGAACAAATCATAGACCTCTAAGCTATGTTTCACAAGTTTAACATCACAGTACGACACAGATTAGTACAGTAGAGTACAGTGCGCTACAGTACGGTATAGGATAGTAGTTTTATTCAGGATAGAATAGAGTTTTATTCAGTAGAGTAGACTACAGTACAGTACAATAGAATACATTAGAGTAAAGTAGGGTTTAATACAGTACACTTTACTGTACTCTGTGCTCTACTGTATGTTTATTTACTGTGCACTGTACTCTGCTGTGCTCTATTGTACTGTACCATGCTGTCCATAATTGTGAAACATAGATATCTATGATTGGTTCAGATTTGGTTCTGACCAAATCTGAACCAATTATAGACGTCTATGTTTGGACGAAATCAAGGTCGGTTCGGACCGGACCAAATCTGAACCAATTATAGACGTTTATGTTTGGGCCAAATATAGGCCGATCCGGATGTCTGTGGACATTGAAAACAAGGCCGGTCCAGACGGAAGTCTGTTCGGTTCAGATTTGGTCCGGTCTGCATTAAAAAAAGACCGGTCCAGACAGTACTAAAGAAAATACATCTAAAAGACATTGCCGTCTGTAAATGCCTAGCAGGGAGTGAGTACAACAGGAATTTAGCTGCATACGGTGATGCAGAACACTGGATAACGTACCTTTGAGATGGTGTACCTGAGTGGTATACCTGAGTATGGTGTTGGTTAGAGAGATCATCTCAACCAGACGATTTACTTGAAGTAAACTGTTGGATTTATTTTCAGTGTTTACTGAGCTAGTGTTTTGTTATTGCTCTGTATTTTAGAAGAAAAGGCCAACATTTTGCAAGTATATATATAGTATGTTTCTTGACAATCCAACCTGGTCTCAGAGCATTTCGTATTATTTTTATTGTAAATCTGAGACACTCCATTTAGTATGATATGTTACGTTTGGTATGGTTACATAAAACAGACGGTTAGTGAAGGCAAAAAATGAAAGTAGGGTAGTTGGTTGGGGTGGATGGAAGGGTGTATAACAAACATTGAGCAACCTAAAGGTTGCGAGTTCAGATCTCATCACGGACAAAAAATGTTTTTTGCTAATTAGCAACTTTAACTACCTACTACTTTTTAGCTACTTTGCAACTACTTAGCATGTTAGCTAACCCTTCCCCTAACACTAACCCTAACCGTAAAACTTTTAGCTAACCCTAACTCCTAAACTTAACCCTAAATCCTAGCCTAGCAAACGTTAGCATGCTAGCTAATGTTAGCAACCTAGCTAGAATTCATAACATATATGTTTAGCAAATTCATAACATATAGTACATTTGACAAATTCGTAATATATTGTACATTTTACAAATTCATAACATATAATACGAATTGTAATATAATCACACAAATTAATACATACAAAACTTAATATTACATACTAAATGGAGTGTCTCGGATTTACATTCAGAATAATACGAAATGCTCTGAGACCAGGTTGGACAATCTGTCTTTTGCAGGAAGATGGAATCGAAATAGGTATCCCTATTGATCCTGGTATACTATAAATCCATACAAACTCATCCACCGGAGACCACACTCTTTGAGATCCTTCCTTTTACCTGACACACTGTGTGTGGACCAAGGCCAGTTAAGAGGTGAGAGAACAAAAACTCAGAATGTACACAGCACAACTGGAACCCACAGTAAACCACTGACTGAACACAATGTCCTTCCTCTGTGAGGGAAGAGAGAGTCAGAGAGCATCAGTCTGACTCATCGTCAGTGAACATATCCAAGACTGTCCATCAAAACCCAGTTGTTCCTGCCGCGCTATATGACCAGCTCTGGCATTGAGACCGCCAGTCCTGTGTGAGTTGGTGTGTAACAGTGTGAGTGGACGTAGCTAGGAGGAGGGAGGTCCCACTTACAGTCAGTGCCGATCCCAATACACCCAAGAGACTGTCAATCACATCAAGACCCAGCCATTACTGACTTTACATAACCACATAACCAGGTCTGGCCTGGATACAGCCAGTCCTGTGTGTGTGTGTGTGTGGAAGTAGCCCAGTGTGTGTGAGTGGGTGGAGGTATCTAGGAGGAGGGGGTGGCCGTTGTCTTCTCAGGCCGGATGCAGAACATCCTCGAGCAGAACTTAGACATGGCCACGGCTCTGCTGGCGGGAGAGAAGCTGAAGGAGCTGATCCTGCCTGGCTCTTCCCAGGATGAAAAGGGAGGAATGCTGGCCGGCCTTATGGTCCAGCTTAAATTGGAGCTACCATTTGACCGCGTCGTCACCATCGGCACTGTCATCATACCCATCCTGCTCGTCACTCTGGTCTTCACAAGGAACTTTGCAGGTCAGTGGGTCGGCAAGACGGCAGACCTGGCTTCAACTATTATTTGAAATAATATACTTTAGTTGTGCTTGTCTGGGGAAATTGAACCAGTAAAATAGTTGCAAAAGTGCAAACACCGCCCCTTTTGGCACTCCGGGCAGACTAGAGCAAACGCTCAAAATATTTAAAATAGTATTTGAATCCAGGTCTGGCAGATGGCCACTAGCGGGGCCTGTGACAGCGCTATGCTGCTGCTGTAAACACCAAACACACACAGCAGGTTGGGAAGGGAACTGTATGTCCTAACGTGTTGTTGTTAACTCACATCACATCAGCCTGTCACTTTACACTGAAGCAGAACACAGATACTAGTAGACAGCTGTAGTAGCTTTGTTATTCATACGATGGCATTGGTATATTAAAAAAAAACAAACAAAGGTTTCTCTCACAAACAATGCCCCAACAACATTGGCATTCATAATGTCTAACAGTAGGACATTATCCTGAAGAGTTTACTTGTGCTCTATTGGTGCTTTTCCAGTGAGTCTTACACCCACACCAGGTTGTCACCAGTGTTTTATGTTAATGTGAGCTCTAAGGTTATCGTGTTTCCATCAGGAGTGTGACACTAAATATTTGTGGTGAGCTGATTCAACAACCTCGGTTTCATTTCATGTTGCTGCCATGCTGTGTTGTTGGCTAAGGTCTCTCGTTATGTAGTGTTGTGGTCTCTCTCGTCGTGATGTGTGATGCGTGTTTAGTCCCGTCCCAGGGGCTGAAAAAAAAGACACACACATTGCGACAAGAGAGACACCACAACACTACATAAAGAGAGACCTAAGACAACAACACAGCATGGTAGCAACACAACATGGAGGCAGGAGGCCTTTTGCTAGGCCGTCATTGTAAATAAGAATGCATTCTTAACTGACTTGCCTAGTTAAATAAAGGTAAATTAATTTTTTTTTAATCATTACTGTTGGTTTATAAGAAGGTGTTAAAGCTCACAGTTCGCAATTATTTTGTAAATGCAAGATGAAAAGTACTCAGAGCCTTGCCTGGCTCCAAGTCAGAGCAGGTCCACTGGAGCCGTGGCCAGTGAGACACGGGGGTCGGCCCACGTAGATGGAAACAGAAAAGTCTGAATCTTTTGGGTAAACACTCTGGTAAATCCTCAGATGAAATGGACCATGCGTTTTTTTAATCAGAATGATAGATCTGGGAAATGTAGGGTTAAGTATGCAGTGCTTTTGGTTTTTGGTGTGAGAGATCAGTTCAGAGATTAGATTGGGATACTGTAGTGAACAGAGAGGAGAGAAAGGAAAGCTCAATGCTGAGTCAGGCTGTCTGCATAGCAGCACCAACCAGCTGTGACTGAGCATTTCACCTAGTACCGGGCGGGAAGCACTGGTCCGACATAGGATGGGATTGAGTGGGAGCCCATCTCTGCATTCTCTGCACTGCTCCTCTTCAAAACATGGGTTGCCAACTGGACCCATTTGATAGGCCCCACAAACCTCAAGTGCCATGGCAACAACCAAAAACAGCAGTGCAATGTGCACTATATTACATTTATGTACAATACTTATTGTATTGATGTCATTGGTTTCTACCCTTAAATTGAACAAATTATGTTGGATTTAAGTCTCAGGCAAAGTCAAATACCAAATGAAGGAGCCTACAGGCCAAATATGAACGTGTGCAAATTTGAAGAGCAATCAAACTTTGTCAAGCCTGAAAAACAGCCCTACCCACCCCAGCCCTCTGACACCTGGCTCAGCGCTTTGCAGGCAGTGTGTAATGTTCTCATGCTCAGTTCAACAACCATTAAATGAAAGTCACAAGTGCACCTCGGGGCCAGATGCACCCCTGAACCTACCAGACCTTGTCAGTCGACCGTCGAATGTCCTTGCTGCTACCATACTCAAGCATAACAGGGAACGAATGAATGGAATACAGGTGTGGCTTGAAGTGCTGCCCCCTTCTCAGTCTCCTCTCCAGATGGTTTTATACCATGAATCAGCACTTCCAGAAAGTAATGAAATCTGAGAAGTCTTCTGACACAAATGGATTAAATTAATCAATGGTATTTCCCCCACATAGGAAACATATATAAAATCAACATTATATCAAGGACTGGCTGTTAGAGGAAAGTTTGACAATTCATTTTTTAAATTCACTTACTGTAAATAGATAAAACATCCATTACCCTCAGTTGTAATGTCAGATTATGAGGCTAACTCTCTCCTTCTTTTCCCCTCTCAGAGGAGTCAATCTACTGCTACACGCCTCACAACTTCACCCGTGACCAGGCCCTGTACGCACGAGGCTACTGCTGGACAGAGCTGCGTGACGCCGTTCCCGGGGTGGAGCCTGACCTTCGACCTTCGCTGTTTGAGCACAAGTTCCTACCTTACGCCCTGCTGGCCTTCGCCGGCATCATGTACATCCCTGCTTTGGGCTGGGAGTTCATGGCCTCCACAAGACTTACCTCCGAGCTCAACTTCCTGCTTCACGAGATTGACAACTGCTACCACCGGGCTGCCGAGGGCCGGGCCCCTAAAATCGAGAAGCAGATCCAGTCCAAAGGACCAGGCATCACGGAGAAAGAGAGACGAGAGATCATCGAGAATGCAGAGAAGGAGAAGAGCCCCGAGCAGAACCTGTTTGAGAAGTACCTGGAGAGACGAGGACAGAGCAACTTTCTGGCCAAGCTGTACCTTGCGCGCCACTTGGCCATCATGTGCCTCAGCTCCATCCCCATCTCCTACCTGAGCGCCTACTGGCACCGCCAGCGCCAGAACGAGTTCAGCTGTGCCCTGGGGGAGCCTCCAGACTCCAGCAGCATCCCTGAGCTGAGGCTCAGCGTCAACTGCAAACTGCCAGCCGTGCAGCTGCAGCGCATTATGGCCGCCGTAGACATTGCCCTGCTGAGCACCATGAACCTTGTCATCCTGGTCAACTTGCTGCACCTGTTCGTGGTGCGGAAGTCCAACTTCGTGTTCGACAAACTGCACAAGGTGGGCATCAAGACGCGGCGGCGCTGGCAGAAGTCTCAGTTCTGTGACATTAACATCTTGGCCATGTTCTGTAATGAGAACCGCGACCACATCAAGTCACTCAACCGCCTTGACTTTATCACCAATGAGAGCGACCTCATGTATGACAATGTGGTGAGGCAGCTGCTGGCAGCCCTGGCCCAGTCTAACCACGATGCGACACCCTCTGTGAGGGACTCAGGCATCCAGACCCTAGACCCCAACATGGACCCCTCTCTCTTGGGAGTGGGGGAGCTGGGAGGGGAGCCGCTGGTCATCAAACGACCACGCAAGAAGATGAAGTGGATCCCCAGCTCCAACCCCCTCCCCCAGCCTTTTAAGGTAGGTCCCCATACATAGGCGGCCTAAATGCTGCCTGCCACAGGTTTGCCTAAACATTACTGTTACCATGGTTACACCATGGATATTCAGTCTGAAAGAAGTCTGCCTAAAAGATAAAGTCTTCAAGTCAGAATGTCTACAAGTCAGAATGTTGAATAAAATTATATTTACACTTACTTTACCGGTTATCCGTGCTGTTGCATATTCTGGCCAATTATCATGAAATGCGATCTGTTTGTCTAAAGCAGAATTGCACATAGTAATCTAAGTATATTGTTGTTATGACTAATTACCACCAATGAAAAAAGGATATTCTGATTTCCAACCCAAATGAACTGATATTGATTCATCTTCTCACACTAAAAAAACAAACTGTGGATTTCCTTCCGATTAATGCCTTAGGATATTCATCTAAATTAATATGCAATAAAAATAGTCTTCACCCACTGTGCTGAAAAACCAAAGCACCTGTCACGTGTGCTCCCTCTCAGGTCTCTAGGTCACCAGATCGCTTGTTATGGCGCACACTTGTCACCATCGTGACACGCACCTGCGTGTCATCAGACTCACCTGGACTCCATCAATTCCCTGATTACCTTCCCTATATACAGTGGGGCAAAAAAAGTATTTAGTCAGCAACCAATTGTGCAAGTTCTCCCACTTAAAAAGATGAGGCCTGTAATGTTCATCATAGGTACACTTCAACTATGACAGGCAAAATTAGGAAATTTTTCAGAAAATCACATTGTAGGATTTTTACTGAATTTATTTGCAGATTATGGTGGAAAATAAGTATCCTTGTTGATTATTGTTCTATGTCCATTGGTCTTGTGAGTACCTGTGATCTGTTGTGTCGGCTTGCGTGTTACTGTGCACTTGTTATTACGGGTCTCGGCCAGTGTATTTATTAGAGGTTTACACCTCGCTCTTTGTTTGGGTTACAGCCATAGCTAGATAGCTAGATAGCTAGATAGCTAGATAGCTAGATGTGTTTGTTTTGGGCTTCATCCCCATCATGTTCATGATGTACTCTATTTTGGGTAGAGAAAAAAAAATGTATTCCTGCGCCGGTCTCCTATCATACAACGTAACAGGATCGTTCACTTTTTAAGTTGAGCTTTTTTGCAAATGATCTAGGGTGTTGTTTCATCCCAACCATTTGAAAGTGTGTTAAAACCAGAGGTAATCCTTAGTAAGTCGGGAAAAACCCTTGGTAAAATAAGCTAAAACTTCACAAAAGTGAACTATCCCTTCAATAATCTAATTCTGCTTGGGATAATTGTGCTAACTGTCCATGTCTGTCCATGGTGAAGGAACCTCTGACAATGACGCGTTTGGAGAACAGCACTAAGACTGAGAAGCCCAAACCGGTGAGGAGGAAACCAGTTGCAGATAACTATGTTGCTCCATTAAGCAAGAGCACACAGTACCCACCCTCTGCCAAAGGTACTGTACTGAGAGCAGTTACATTACTGTAGAAATTATGGTAATAGAAAGTTGAGTAGGCTAATATACATTTTATAGTTACTCAGAATTTTGCTATATTTCTCTATTTTGGATATTTGACTAAAACTGCTTTTGCATAGAAAAGTGCTTCAGGGATGCCACAAACTGTAAATAAAGTTGTGCAACTCATGCACAATTTGGTCCTGCTATTGTGTTCTATCCTCCTTACCATATCTGTTGAATGCCCGACTGTAGATATGAGCGCAATGGAGAAAAAGCACAGTCGCAACTTTACCCTGGATGTCCACCCATACATGCTGACCATCCGTAAGCCCACCAAGGTAGAGACAGTCAGCACAGAGCCTTCGCTCCCTGACCACACCCTGGACTCTGTGTTCATCGAGGGCACACACACCATCGTCCATGTTTCTGCTTCTATCACAGGTAAGATTGCCATGCCTCATCTCAGGAGGAAACTATCAGCAAGGCAACAAAACCTTATTCTATATATTCCTGTCTCCCCTGATACTTTTTGGCATTTTTGAGAAAGGAAAGAAAAGGAGAGAACTGAGAAAAAGCCAACTCTAACAGAATGCTTAACCTAATGCAATGGTGACCCAGAGTTTTAGGTCATGTGGTCATGTGGTCAGGAAAAACCTATGGGCCTGTGTACAATACCATTGTTTTCTCTCTCTCTCCCTCTTCAGAAAAGAAAGATTGCACCCCAGAGTCCACCAACACGGTCTTCTCTACAATGACCCTCCCCACTAGCATCTATCTGAACGGTGCCACTCCCAGCCCCCACCCACCCTCCCTTGCTGAATGCCACCCTACAGAGTCCCTGATCGAACAAGAGGAGCCCGAAGCCCAGCCTGCAGTCTTTACTCGGATCCCTTCCCACCAGCTTCTAAGTATGCACCAGATACTCAGTATGGAGGAAGAGGGGGCTGGAGGCCAGGGTGCCAGACTGACCGAGAGACCCGTGGGGGAACTAATCGCTGCTGGGGAGTGCTGAGGAGGAGACACACATGTTTGGGGACATATTTTGAGGGCGGCACACAGCAACATATACTCACCACTTCCATGCCAATCACTGTCTGCCTATAGAAAAAAAACCTAGTCCTCCTGACCACACAGTTGTGCTGTGCTCACAATGCACCTCTTCTATGGTGAAGGGACTGAGTGAGGGTGCCGATGGTGCTGAACCATCATTTTTTGATATAGATTTAACAAGATGCAGCAAAAGAGAGGATACTGGTTCAATGTGTGCTAATCAACCCTGTCATCTGATGTAACTCTCTCAGCACTTGATTTGTCCAGGATGGGAAGCAAGGAGACTTTGTTGAAATGCAGACAGCATTTGTTGCTCATATCCTTGACTTGGAGAGGAAGCAGCTCATATTACAAAAGCTAGGAAAGTGAAAAGGGAAGGTGGAATGCTTTTTTTACACACATTTTAGTCAAGCACACCATGTAAAAGACTGCTTTACCTACAGTTAAATTCTGAAAACATGTTTATAAAAACATTACTATCATTGCTTATTGTCCCTCTATCCAAGTATACTGAGAGCCCATGCAATACGTTTAAAAATCTGCACTGCAATATATGCAAAAGAATATGCAATAATGTATACACTTCCAACTTAGAAGACATTTTACATACTGTAAATCATCTACAGACTGTAGCCCTATGTCGGTTGTGGTGTGCTTCACACATAAATGTTCAATTAGTTAATCAGTGTCATTTGACCACAGAGGACAGAGGAGGCGAAGTGAGAATGCACCTACCTTACTGAAGATTGGGCTCAGATGTTGCAATCTGTAACTTTAATTTTCCCAGTGGCACACACCTATCCAAGAAGTGAAACAAAAACAAATGGTTACATTCGTTTTAGTTGCTCTTTAGTTTACAAACAAGTGCAGGGGCAGTACTTTTGAGTGGGAATGAAAGTTACAGATGGCAACTTTAATGGGTTCCTCTCACACCACTAGTGCACTTATTATGAGAGGTTGATTGATCCATCCAATAAGGAAGTCATATAATAGATTTTCTTGTGTAAAATACATGTCATAAACACCTCCACTTTAATGAATATAGGCAAGAATATGCATAATATTTTTTTGCCAACATTTTGCATTCAAGTTCCATTCATCTTCTTGCTATGGATCTTACAAATGTGTTCCAACCTTGCCACCTCTCAATGTCAGCGTTTGTCCCTATATGTGCCCTAATTACTGTGATAGTTACTCTGAACTGTTGATCTGTCAAAGTACAGTCTTTACACCAGCACTGCATTTCAACTGAAACCTGGACACATTTGGGGACATTACAGTCACCCCCAGCTGGACATTACAGTCACCCCCAGCTGGACATTACCGTCACCCCCAGCTGGACATTGCAGTCACTTCTTGTGAAAGTTTTGAAGAATAAGTGAAGTGATACGTAGATAAAGAAAACATTTTACACAATGAAATATACAGCATCTGAATGCTTTGCTTTTGACTGTACTACCATTTCACCATAGGCCTGCCTTGCCACGTGCCACCACATTGAGAGCAACAACAGCACCCCATCTCAGTAACACTTTCTCATGGTGCTGTCTCATTACTCACCAAAGACAATGAGATTAACCAATGAAAAGTACAGTAATGTTGTTAGTAGAATTGTTATCAGGATATAAAAGCACTTTCACCAGGCATGACACCATGTGAATATGTGAAGGATATGTGTAGCAAACAACCACCATCAACCGTACGTCTGAGCAATTGGTAGCCAAAACTGAGCAGTGATGGCAGACCAATCTACAACAAGCAGGTATTTTTCATGAACACACTATGAGGATTCCTCTATGCTGTGAATCTGTCATCTTGGGCAATAAAACATGTATAAAAGGTGCATGTAAAAAGGATTAGAAAGCCTATAATATTACTTAACCTACCACTGAGATATAGGGTAAGTGTATGTGGCAATGTAAAGTTGACCTTCCAATTAGATTGATGGTTGTGATGTTCACAGTCTAAAATCCACTAAATGCATGGTTTAGAAAACTACCTGCCTGGGTAGGCTACCTTAGAAATATTATTCAGCAGATGCAATCTGAAGGGTGCTTGTCTGGCAATTTTTTACATGACAAAAAATACATTAATTTCATGATCTGTAGTTGGCACACTATCTCCTTGATGTACTCACACGAATGCATCCAATGCACACTAATGCATCCAAAGGCACTTTAAATATGACATGTAGCACAAGTTTATGAGTGTGAGCATGTTGATAGAGCAGCGCTCCTCCTCATGCTTTCTTTGGGGTTGGGGACCTCTGATTGCGGTTTTGTTCTTGAAGGCTCTGTCTTGGTAGACTGCCTACATTCCCTGCCTGGGTACAGATCTAGGAACAGTTTATCCACCCCAAATCCTAGTCCCAGTAAAACAGAGGAAAGACAGTGTAACTTGATCCTGCTCTTTCTTAAGGTGGGTGGTGTTTCTCTGGTGAAATAAGAGTTGTGGGGGGTTATAAGATGTAGACATGAGTAATACACTTTAAAAAATAAAATAAAAGTTGAACATGAGTTCTTTCTATACATGTTTCTGTAATTAATAGCATATGCATGAAAATAGATATATAAAATACACAATAATAAGAACATTTCCACCGCAAACTATAAGTACCAGAAGGCAACGACAACAGACGAGTCACAGTCTGACTGAGTATGGGTGAGAGCACACAGATGGGCTAGCCTGCTAGTTTGCATTCCTATTTATTATATTAACGTAGCTTTAATATTGTAAACTGATATACACCTGTTTACCAAGGAGTTAGCCAGCTATCAGATATGCCAGCGAGTTTGTCAAAATTGCTAAGACCCTAAATTAATACTGTTACTCATTTCTGTGAGTAAATGTGTCACTAGAAGCTAGCTAGTAAGTGTGAAACTATTAACTAACGTGACTTGCTAGCCAGCAACATAGATAGCTGTCAACAATTGTGTCAACAAACTGTTTATGACGATGATGTAGCTAATCTTGCATGAAGTAGCTACATGCAGTTTCGTAGCATGAAATAGCTATTTTTTAGTCATGATGAAAGTATGGTTGGGCGGTATCCAGATATTCATATCGTCATACCATCCCGCTCTCATACCGGGATATACGGTATTACCGGCATAGTACAGAAGGGGGTGCCAACAAACGCTAAACAGACCAGTGGGCGTTTATTACCAGAATGCTAAAAAAAGTAGCTCAACAAATAGCACATTTCGATGGAGGCTGCTAGCTCCAAATATACTAATGAGAGCCTATATATGCCATTTATCAGATTAAAATAAATGAAGAACGAAAATAAACAATTTGCAAAGACAGGCAATCCAGCTTAAAGTTATACATATATAGGTAGGAGCTACCGAATGTCATTTTTGGTGAGTTTGGACATTTACAAGGGAATGTGAACGAGATACATTGTGCAAATGAATAATGTTTATATGCATGCTTGTCTGAAGGAAGAACATTACTGGCTCTAGAGCAGCATGTGTAGGATACATGCTGTGTGGAGTGTGGAGTCTGGAGTCGCTAGGGCAACGGGCCTACATGCTCTGCTTGGAGAAGAGGGGAGAGGAGAACAGAGAGGAGAAAAAAAATACAAGGAAATCAAGATAATGGCAGCTCTACAAATAACTTATCCAATGGGCTTTGACCTTCCAAACACAGCAGAAGGCTAACACAAAGCCCCTCCTCTCCCCTGTAACTATTCCCCAGTTTGTTGCTGTAAATTAGAATGTGTTCACAGTCAACTTACCTGGTAAAATAAAAATATATATATTTAAAAAATTATGCTCTGCCAACTTATTAATTCAGCCACTCACTTAGATTCACTAGCAGTAGCGCCTCTTCAACCTCAGGAGGCTGAAGAAATTTGGCTTGTCACCAAAAGCACTCAAACTTCTACAGATGCACAATCGAGAGCATCCTGTCGGGCTGTATTACCGCCTAGTACGGCAACTGCTCCGCCCACAACCGTAAGGCTCTCCAGAGGGTAGTGAGGTCTGCACAACGCATCACCGGGGGCAAACTACCTGCCCTCCAGGACACCTACACCACCCGATGTCACAGGAAGGCCATAAAGATCATCAAGGACAGCAACCACCCGAGCCACTGCCTGTTCACCCCGCTATCATCCAGAAGGCGAGGTCAGTACAGGTGCATTAAAGCTGGGACTGAGAGACTGAAAAACAGCTTCTATCTCAAGGCCATCAGACTGTTAAACAGTCACCACTAACATTGAGTGGCTGCTGCCAACACACTAACTCAACTCCAGCCACTTTAATAATGGGAATTGATGGGAAATGATGTAAAATATATCACTAGCCACTTTAAACAATGCTACCTAATATAATGTTTACATACCCTACATTATTCATCTCATATGTATATGTATATACTGTACTCTATATCATCTACTGCATCTTTATGTAATACATGTATCACTAGCCACTTTAACTATGCCACTTTGTTTACATACTCATCTCATATGTATATACTGTTCTCAATACCATCTACTGTATCTTGCCTATGCCGCTCTGTACCATCACTCATATATCTTATGTACATATTCTTTATCCCATTACACTTGTGTCTATAAGGTAGTAGTTTTGGAATTGTTAGCTAGATTACTTGTTGGTTATTACTGCATTGTCGGAACTAGAAGCACAAGCATTTCGCTACACTCGCACTAACATCTGCTAACTGTAATGTAGTTCGTCTGCTGTTTGAAGAGAGTCAGACCGAAATGCAGCGTGTAGGTTACTCATGACTTTTAATGAAGAAAATGCGGTACATGAAATAACTGAAAATACAAAACAACAAACGAGTGAAACTAAATTACAGCCTATCTGGTGACTAACACAAAGACAGGTACAATCACCCACGAAATAGAACGCGCACTCAGGCTACCTAAATACGGTTCCCAATCCGAGACAACTAGAATCAGCTGACTCCAATTAGGAATCGCCTCAGGCAGCCAAGCCTAACAAGACACACCCCTACTAATACACACTCCCAATTAATACAAACCCCAATACGAAATACAACATATAAACCCATGTCACACCCTGGCCTACCCAAACATATAACAAAAACACAAGATACAATGACCAAGGCGTGACAGAACCCCCCCCCTAAGGTGCGGACTCCGGGACGCACCTCAAGAGCATAGGGAGGGTCCGGGTGGGCGTCTGTCCATGGTGGCGGTTATGGCTCGGGACGTGGACCCCACTCCATAAATGTCCTAGTTCCTCCCCTTCGCGTCCTAGGATAATCCACCTTCTCCGCCGACCATGGCCTAATAGTCCTCACCCTGATCCCCACATAACTGAGGGGCAGCTCGGGACCGAGGGGCAGCTCGGGACAGAGGGGCAGCTCGGGACAGAGGGGCAGCTCGGGACAGAGGGGCAGCTCGGGACAGAGGGGCAGCTCGGGACAGCGGGGCAGCTCGGGACAGCGGGGCAGCTCGGGACAGAGGGGCAGCTCGGGACAGAGGGGCAGCCCGGGACAGAGGGGCAGCCCGGGACAGAGGGGCAGCCCGGGACAGAGGGGCAGCCCGGGACAGAGGGGCAGCCCGGGACAGAGGGGCAGCCCGGGACAGAGGGGAAGCCCGGTACTGAGAGGGAGCCCTGTACTGAGAGGGAGCCCAGTACTGAAAGGAAGCTCAGTACTGAGAGGAAGCTCAGTACTGAGAGGAAGCTCAGGCAGGTAGTAGGCTCCGGTAAATCCTGGCTGGCTGGTGGACCTGGATGATTCAGGTTGTCTGGCCGATCTAGAAGATCTTGGCAGACTGGCACTTCTGGCGGATCCTGGCAGACTGGCACTTCTGGCGGATCCTGGCAGACTGGTGACGCTGGGCTGACTGGCGGCGCTGGGCAGACAGGAGACTCCAGCAGCGCAGGAGAGGAGAAAGGCTCTGGCTGAGCTGAACAGGCGGGAGACTCCAACAGCGCAGGAGAGGAGAAAAGCTCTGGCTGCGCTGAACAGGCGAGGCGCACTGGACACGCTGGGCCGACTGGTAGCACTGGTGGCGCTGGACAGACAGGAGACTCCGGCAGCGCAGGAGAGGAGAAAGGCTCTGGCTGCGCTGAACAGGCTGGAGACTCCGATAGCACAGGAGAGGAGAAAAGCTCTGGCTGCGCTGAACAGGCGAGGCGCACTGGACACGCTGGGCCGACTGGTAGCACTGGTGGCGCTGGACAGACAGGAGACTCCGGCAGCGCAGGAGAGGAGAAAGGCTCTGGCTGCGCTGAACAGGCTGGAGACTCCGATAGCACAGGAGGGGAGAAAAGCACTGGCTGTGCTGAACAGGCGAGGCGCACTGGACGCGCTGGGCCGACTGGGAGCACTGGCGGCGCTGGGCAGACAGGAGACTCCGGCAGCGCAGGAGAGGAGAAAGGCTCTGGCTGCGCTAAACAGGCTGGAAACTCCGATAGCACAGGAGGGGAGAAAAGCACTGGCTGTGCTGGACAGGCGAGGCGCACTGGAGGCCTTGTGCGTGGTGCTGGAACTGGTGGTACTGGCGCGAGGACACGCACAGGAAGCCTGGTGCGGGGAGCTGCTACCGGAGGACTGGTGTGTGGAGGTGGCTCTGGATAGACTAGACCGTGAAGACGTACTGGAGATCTTGAGAGCAGTGTAGGCACAGGACGTGCAAGGCTAGGGATGTGCACAGGAGGCCTGGTGCGTGAGGCTGGCACCAACTTCACCAGCTGACTAACACGCACCTCAGGTTGAGTATAGAGCGCTAACTCAGGTGCTATTAAATCCCCGACACGATCCGTCGGACGAATATTATATCTATAGCACCAAGCTAGCAACTCCCTCATTACTCTCCACTCCACTTTCCCCATTAACTCCTTCACAGTCTCTGCTTCGCTCACCTCTAACACTGGCTCTGGTTCAGGTCTCCTCCTTGGCTCCTCACGATGAACAAGGAGAGTTGGCTCAGGTTTATCTCCTGACTCAGCCATACTCTCCCTAAGCCCCCCCAATATTTTTTTTGGGGTGACTTTCCGGTTTCCAACCGCGTAGCCGTGCTACCTCCTCATACTTGTGCCTCTCCGCTTTAGCTGCTTCTATTTCCTCCTTGGGAAGGCGATATTCTCCCGGCTGCGCCCAGGGTCCTTTTCCATCTAATATCATCTCCCAAGACCAGAAGTCCTCATATTGCTGATCCTCACAATTAACAGGGAGAGTAGGCTCAGGTCTGACTCCTGACTCTGCCACTCTCTGTCTGCGCTTTCCCCCGTTACCTACGGTTTTCGCTCTGTAAAGCCATGCTTTCCTTTTCGATTCCCTACGTGTATAGCCCTCTTCGCATTGCTGTCGGCCGCCCACCTGTCGATTTCTTCCCACGTCGTATAATCCCTGCTTCTGCCGTCCATAACGTCCTCCCTTAGATCCTGCCAGTTCACACGCTGCTCGGTCTGTGAATGGAGGTGGGTGATTCTGTAATGTAGTTCGTCTGCTGTTTGAAGAGAGTCAGACCGAAATGCAGCGTGTAGGTTACTCATGACTTTTAATGAAGAAAATGCGGTACATGAAATAACTGAAAATACAAAACAACAAATGAGTGAAACTAAATTACAGCCTATCTGGTGACTAACACAAAGACAGGTACAATCACCCACGAAATACAACGCGCACTCAGGCTACCTAAATACGGTTCCCAATCCGAGACAACTAGAATCAGCTGACTCCAATTAGGAATCGCCTCAGGCAGCCAAGCCTAACAAGACACACCCCTACTAATACACACTCCCAATTAATACAAACCCCAATACGAAATACAACATATAAACCCATGTCACACCCTGGCCTACCCAAACATATAACAAAAACACAAGATACAATGACCAAGGCGTGACACTAACCATGTGTATGTGACAAATAAAATTTGATTTGATAAAACGCATAACAAATATCTTATTATTTCTGCTCGGCACCAGACTAATTTTCTGCTTCAGTTGCACTTCTCTAATCACATGAGAATTTACAAAAGAGCATTCTATCAGCAGACCATGCTCTGACTGATATGTAGCTACTTTCAGGTACTTTTACAGCCTACTTTTCTTGGAAAAATGCAAAGCAAAACATTAGGAAATGTAGCTGGCTACATTCTTTCTATGGTAAACATTAGAAATATGATGGCAATGCATCGTTTTTCCAAAACATACCTTTTTCATTGTTAGCTTATTTACTTGTGTGGCTGCCAAAAAGCTTTGCACATAAGCTGTTTTCTGATGAATATGTTACATTAATGTATTTTCTGTGAAGGTTAACCTATAGTTGCACATCGATGATCACTGTATTTAAGCAAAAAAACAAACACTTGACTTTCAATATAAAACTCGATCCCCCACAGCTGGACTCACCTGCTCCTCCCACTTTCTCCCGTTGTGCTGTTTACAAACAAACATTGTTACTGGCTCAACTTGTCTCGTCCTTGGAAATGAGCGGACCAAGGCGCAGCGTGAGTATAGTTCCATATTTAAGTGAAACTAACAAAATAAAATAAAACAACTTACAAAGACCGTGAGGACGTAGAGCCCAAAAACAATAACAAACAATCAATATCCCACAAACACAGGTGGGAAAAATGCTACCTAAATATGATCCCCAATTAGAGGCAACGATTACCAGCTGCCTCTAAATGGGAACCAAACTAAAACACCAACATAGACATTTTAAACTAGAACACCCCCTCGTCATGCCCTGATCTACTACACCATAGAGAAACAAGGGCTCTCTATGGTCAGGTCGTGACACAACTATTCTGGGGTACTACGATATGCTTCATAATGTAAAATAATGTGACAGGTGAAATGAAGAACGTGGACTGCTTTATCTCCTATCTTATTGCACAATTTGGCCGAAGGTATTTACTTAAAAAGTATCTACAAATATTAAAATATATTTGAGTCGGACCGCAGAGTGAAGGAAAAGCAGCCAACAAGTGCTCAGCATGTGTGGTAGACTCCTTCAAGACTGTTGGAAAAAGCATTTCAGGTGAAGCTGGTTGAGAGAATGCCAAGAGTGTGCAAAAGGGTGGCTATTTGAAGAATCACACTTTTTTGGTTATTACATGATTCCATGTGTGTTATTTCATAGTATTGATGTCTTTACTATTATTCTACAATGTAGAAAATAGTAAAAATAAAGAAAAACCCTTGAATGAGAAGGTGTTCTAAAGCTTTTGACCGGTAGTGTTTGTCTGTATATATATATATATATATATATATATATATATATTCGGAACGTATTCAGATCCGTTCACTTTTTCCACATGTTATAATGTTACAGTCTTATTCTTAAATTGATTAAAATTGTTTTCCCCCCTCATCAATCTACACACACTACCATGATGAAAAAGCAAAAACAGTTTTTTAGAAATGTATAAAAAAATGTAATAATGAAATATGACATTTACATAAGTATTCAGACCATTTACTCAGTACTTTGTTGAAACACCTTTGGCAGTGATTACAGCCTTGAGTCTTCTTGGGTATGACGATACAAGCTTGGCACACCTGTATTTGGGATGGCAGGTAGCCTAGTGATTAGAGTGTTGGGCCAGTAACCGAAAGGTTGCTGGATTGAATCTCCGACCTGACAAGGTAAAAATATGTTGTTCTGCCCCTGAGCAAGATAGTTAACCCACTGTTCTCCGTTAGGCCTTCATTGTAAATAAGAATTTGTTCTTAACTGACTTGCCTAGTTAAATAAAAATTATTTTTAAAAATTGGGTAGTTCTCCCATTCTTCTCTGCAGATCCTTTCAAGCTATGTCAGGTTGGATGGGGAGCGTTGCTGCACAGCTATTTTCAGGTCTCTTCAGAGATGTTTGATCGGTTTCAAGTCTGGGCTCTGGCTGGGCCACTCAAGGACATTCAGTTGTCCCAAAGCCACTCCTGCATTGTCTCGGCTGTGTGCTTAGGGTCGTTGTCCTGTTGGAAGGTGAACCTTCGCCCAAGTCTGAAGTCCTGAGCACTCTGGAGCAGGATTTCATCAAGGATCTCTCTGTACTTTGCTTCATTCATTATTCCCTTCGATCCTGACTAGTCTCCCAGTCCCTGCCACCGAAAAACATCCCCACGGCATGATGCTGCCACCACGATGCTTCACCGTAGGGATTTTATTAGCCAGGTGATTAGCGTTGCCTGACTTCCTCCAGGCGTGACACTTGGCATTCAGGCCAAAGAGTTCAATCTTGGTTTCATCAGACCATAGAATCTTGTTTCTCATGGTCTGAGAGTCCTTTAGGTGCCTTTTGGCAAACCATAAGCGGGCTGTCATGTGCCTTTTACCGTGGAGTGGCTTCCATCTGGCCACTCTACCAAACAGTTCTGATTGGTGGAGTGCTGCAGAGATGGTTGTCCTTCTGGAAGGTTCTCCCTTCTCCACAGAGGAACTCTGGAGCTCTGTGAGAGACCATCTGGTTCTTGGTCACTTCCCTGATCAAGGCCCTTCTCCTCCGATTGCTCAGTTTGGCTGGGCGACCAGCTCTAGGAAGTGTCTTGGTGGTTCGAAATGTATTCGATTTAAGAATAATGGAAGCCACTGTGTTCTTGGGAACCTTCAATGCTGCAGAAAGGATTTGGTACCCTTCCCCAGATCTGTACCTCGACCCAAACCTGTCTCGGAGCTCTACGGACAATTCCTTCAACCTCATGGCCTGGTTTTTGCTCTGACATGCACTGTCAACTGTGGGACCTTATATAGACAGGTGTGTGCCTTTCCAAATAATGTCCAATAAATTTACCACAGGTGGACTCCAATCATGTTGTTGAAACATCTCAAGGATGATCAATGGAAACAGTATGCTCCTGAGCTCAATTTTGTCTCATAGCAAAGGGTCTGAGTACTTATGTAAATAAGGCATTTCTGTTTTTCAGGTTTAATAAATTTGCAAACATTTCTAAAAACCTGTTTTTGCATTGTCATTATGGGGTATTGTGTGTAGATTGCTGAGTTTTTAAAATTTATTTGATCAATTTTAGAACTAGACTAACATAACAAAATGTTGAAAAAGTGAAGGGATCTGAATACTTTCCGAAGTTATGTAAGTATGCTACATGACCGAAAGTATGTGGACAGCTGCTTGTCAAACATCGCATTCCAAGTCATGGGTATGAATATGGAGTTGGTCCCCCGTTTGCTGCTATAACAACCTCTACTCTTCTGGGAAGGCTTTCCACTAGATGTTGGAACATGTCTGCTGGGACTTGCTTCCATTCAGCCACAAGAGCATTAGTGAGGTCGGGCACTGATGTTGGGCGATTAGGCCTGGCTCGCAGCATTCCAATTCATCCCAAATGTGTTCAATGTGGTTGAGGTCAGGACTCTGTGCAGGACAGTCAAGTTCTTCCACACCGTTATCTACAAACCATTTCTGTATCGACCTCGCTTTGTGCATTGGGGCATTGTCATGCTGAAACAGGGAAAGGTTCTTTCCCAAACTGTTGCCACAAAGTTGGAAGCACAGAATAGTTTAGAATGTCATTGTATGCTGTAGCGTTAAGATTCCCTTCAATGGGGCATATCCACTAACCATGAACTACTGCCCCAAACTATTATTCCTCCTCCACCAGCACTATGCATTGGGGAAACAGTATGCATTTGGGCAGGGAAAACCCAGATTCTTCCTTCGGACTGCCAGATGGTGAAGCGTGTGTCATCATTCCAGAGAAGATGTTTCCACTGCTCCAGAGTCCAATGGCAGGGAGCTTTACACCACTCCAGCCGACGCTTGACATTGTCCATGGTGATCCTAGGCTTGTGTGCAGCTGCTCGTCCATGGAAACCCATTTCATGAAGCTCCCGACAACAGTTATTATGCTGACGTTGCTTCCAGAGGCAGTTTGGAACTCGTAGTGAGTGTTGCAACCGACCGAGGACAGGCGATCTTTTCACGCTACATGCTTCAGTGGTCCCGTTCTGTGAGCTTGTGTGGCCTACCACTTAGTGGCTGTGCCATTGTTGCTCCACTTCACAATAACAGCACTTACAGTTGAACGAGGCAGCTCTAGCAGGGCAGAAATTTAACAAACTGACATGTTGAAAAGGTGATATCCTATAACGGTGCCATGCCAAAAGTTATTGAGCTCCTCAGTAAGGCAATTCTACTGCCAATGTTTGTCTATGGAGATTGCATGGCGGTGTGCTCATTTTTTTTACGGGTGTGGCTGAAATAGCAGAATCAACTCATTTGAAGGGGTGTCCACATACCTTTGTATATACAGTATAGTGTATGTAACTGACTACACTTTAGTTTCCCACTGTTGTGGTAAAGTTCTCTCCCCAGCCAAGAGACGAGATTTTAGTAACTAGTTTTAGTGGTGCTATGCCTACACAGACAGTCAAGTGCTTTACTGTGTAAAGGGCTCATAGTACGTTTGAGGACAGTAAACCCAGGGAATAGGCTATTTCAGTTGTTATAGTGACTACATCTCTCTTCTGGGCACACAATTTACTGTTCCTCAAGGCATAAACTGATCTGTTCTGGTTGGTGTTACACACAACCAGCCATACTGGTGGATACAGACAGAACAACCTAATGCTTAGACATGTGTTATAAATACCTGTACTGTTGAAGGCAATGCCCAGCTCAAATTTGTACTGGTATTTTAAGTGAACTGTCATGATTACATTTTTTCAAAGAACTGCATGTCAGCAGGTTAGCTGTGTGTAATGTATTGGTTGGACTTGGAAGGGTAAAATACCATAACAACAACACGTGTTACATACTTAATTTAAAAGATCTAATGTTTGATATTTTTTTCATGGCGGAGATGCTGAAGCAAGCAATGCATTTTAAATGTTTTTTAATTTTTTTTATATTTGATTGTACTGAGGCACCTTCAACATCTTAAACATAACTGCAGCTTCCGGAGTGATAGGTCACATTGGACATGATGAGAAAATATGCAATTTGTACAACAAGCCATCAATGAACTCTCTCTCTGTACAGGAACATCTGACATCCAGATTAAATTACTCTAATCTAAAACGTGCATGATTCTATAACCGTAATCCCTAAGAATTATTGGGTTAATTTAGGGTTCTGTTGGACTGGATTGAGAGCTGTGGTTGTTCATCTCTATATGTCCCCCATTGTTCTGTGTCTTCCTGTCTCTGTCTGAATGTCTCTGTTCGTACATACTGCATGTCTGGGTGTGCTGTATACATATTGGGTAAGACTCTCAGACAACAGGTTGTGGATTCTGTGTGTGTGTGTGAATAACGTTTTTTCTCAGATGGTCTGTATGCCCACCCTCACTGTAGTAATTTCACTGTAAACAAGCCAAATATTGAAGCCTGAATTATGCATTGAACTATAAAAACTTTAAAATAAAATATATGTTTTATTTAAATATTTTATTTATTTATATTTGTACTTATTCTTTCATTTTATCTAACATCTCTCATTAATTTAGACATTTAAGGATTCCTTGGCTGCCATCAGGCTGCCATGGCCAATGCACAAGTCTTAGTTCCGTCTCCTATTGTTTCCGGTAGGACCAATAATAGAGTAGCAAACCATTTCTGACAAACATCCGTAGTGCAGACCTGTGTCATATCGTCATATCTTGGAGGTGTGAATGAGGTCTCTGCTGAGTTTAAACAGACCTACCGGCTTTAGTTGGATGACTTCTTTAAAACTTCGTCTGGCACGATCAAATTTTCTTCGCTCTGGTATTGTCGTCGTGGTTAGATACTTCTCCGCTGTTGTTATGGACGACATGGGTCTGGCGGTCAGTCGTTCACCGCTCGAGCGCCTCGAATTTGACAATGTCGCACTCAAGAAACTTCCACTGGATACATCAGAAGAACCTGGTCCGCGAAGGGTGACAGGAGCCTGTTTCTCTCGAGTAAAACCACAACCAGTGCTCAAGCCCAGATTTGTGGCCGTCTCGAATGATGCTTTAGCTTTGCTTGGGCTGAACGCCATGGAGGTTCTGAACGACCCACTGGGTCCAGAGTACCTGAGCGGCTCCAAAGTAATGCCAGGGTCCGAGCCTGCAGCGCACTGCTACTGCGGTCACCAGTTCGGGTCATTCGCCGGACAGTTGGGGGACGGGGCGGCCTGCTATCTGGGTGAACTAAAAGCTCCAGCAGACCAGTGCTCCGAGCTGCTGCGAGAGAACCCCAGTGGCCGGTGGGAGATTCAGGTCAAAGGAGCTGGACTGACGCCCTACTCCAGGTTGGACAGTATTGCATAAGCATGACTAGACAGTTCTAAAAATTATTTAGATAATGAATCTGTTTCCTCAGTCAAATTCCTCAGTTTAAATACAGTTGACTATCATTGTAGCCCAAGAAAATGTGCTAATGTTGTTGAATACATTTCTATCATACGTTCTCTTCCATTCCCAGACAAGCAGATGGGCGTAAGGTGCTGCGATCCAGCATCAGGGAGTTTCTGTGCAGCGAAGCAGTGTTTGCTCTGGGCGTGCCCACCACGAGGGCGGGGTCGCTGGTGACCTCTGACAGCAAGGTGGTACGGGATGTGTATTACAGTGGGAACCCCCGCAAAGAGAGGTGCTCTGTGGTCCTCCGCATCGCACCCACCTTCATCAGGTGCATAGCCTATCACATGTTCTCAGTCTTACAGTTATGGCAAATTACTTTAATTAAGGAACAATGCTAAAACGTGTCACTCTGATCATTGTGTTTGCGTGTGTGCAGGTTTGGGTCCTTTGAGATCTTCAAGGCGACTGATGAGAACACAGGCCGCCAGGGCCCCAGCTACGGCCATGATGCGATCAGAGGTCAGATGATGGATTATGTCATAGAGACCTTCTACCCAGAGATCCAGCAGAACCACACTGACAGAGTGGAGAGGAATGTGGCATTTTTCAGAGAGGTATAGTATAAACACCACTAGATTCAGTGAAGCATCCATGATTCATTATGTTAAAGGGTACAGTAATGCTCTTAGGCTTTATGAACTTTAAGGATATCCTTCATGAAAGTAAAACTAATTTGACTCAAAGCAGACTGTAGGCCTACATTTGAGCGCTCTCTATCCTTGACCTTTTTGTCATGGATCCAAGAACACTGCTATCCTCTTATCCTGTTAATCTGCTGTCGCTAGGACGTTGAAGAAATACAGTGAGTGTGACACTGTTTTAGCACACACTGTGCTATTAATGAATTTTCTCATGAAAAATATTATTTGACCACCACAGTATATAATCCCTAAATATGTATTGCCTAACCCAGCACCTAAGCAAGAGATACATTTAAAGTTTAAACTACTAGACCCAAGTAATCTCCTCTTCCTTCTGTTCTGACACTGTTGCGTGTATGTGTTTGTTCCTGACTGGTAGGTGATGTTACGTACAGCTCGGCTGGTGGCCCAGTGGCAGTGTGTGGGTTTCTGCCATGGAGTCCTCAACACAGACAACATGAGCATTCTGGGACTCACAATAGACTATGGCCCCTATGGCTTCATGGACAGGTACATCATACAGTACTCAGCAGCAGTCCATCTCTTCCACAGCAGTAGCCTTGATTAGCATGGATGGCTGACCTGCTTTATTTTATTTTGATTATGGCCATCTTCAAACTTCAACTTCACTTTTAATGTACTTGTTACTGAATCCAAACAAGGGTCTGGCTTAACACTGCCTAATTTCCCCTCTATCTTGTCTGCAGGTTTGATCCTGACTTCATCTGCAATGCCTCAGACAACTCAGGCCGCTACTCCTATCAGGCCCAACCGGCTATCTGCCGCTGGAACCTGGCTCGCCTGGCCGAAGCCCTGGACCCAGAGCTGCCCCCAGGCCGGGCAGAGGCTGTTCTGGACGAGTACCTGCCCCTCTACAACACCTTCTACCTGGGTAACATGAGGAAGAAGCTGGGCCTGCTGAGGAGGGAAGAACCGGAGGATGAGATTCTCATCACTGAGCTGCTGCAGACCATGCATAACACAGGTAGGGGGAGAGGGACATGCTCACCGGACAGTTTATTAGGTACATCCATCTACACTGAACAAAAATACATCGCCTGTTTTTTGAGCTGAAATAAAAGGCCCTAGAAGTGTTCCATATGCACAAAAAGCTTATTTCTCTCCAACTTTGTGCACAAATCTGTTTATGTCCCTGTTGGTGAGCATTTCTCCTTTGTCAGGATAATCCATCCACCTGACAGGTGTGGCATAGGTAGAAGCTGATTAAGCAGTATGATCATTACATGGGTGCTCCTTGTGCTGGGGACAATAAAAGTCCACTCTAAATTGTGCAGTTTTGTCATACAGCACAATGCCACAGATATCTCATGTTTTGAGGGAGCATGCAATTGGCATGCTGACTGCAGGAATGTTCACCAGAGCTGTTGCCAGATAATTTTAATGTTAATTTCTCTATCATAAGCCACCTCCAACATTGTTTAAGAAAATTTGTCAGTACGTCCAACCGGCTTCATATCGCAGACCACGTTTAACCATGCCAGACCAGGACCTCCACATCCGGCTTCTTAACCTGCGGAATCGTCTGAGACAAGTCACTGGACAGCTGATGAAACTGTGGGATTGGACAACCAAAGTTTCTGACAATTCATACAGAAATTCTATCTCAGGGAAGCTCATCTGCGTGCTCGTTGTCCTCACAAGGAAAAATGCTCACCTTCGATGGCCACTGGCACGCTGGAGAAGTGTGCTCTTCACGGACTTAATTTCGGTTTCAACTGTCCTGGGCAGATGGCAGACAGCGTCATGTGTCAATTTTGTGAACAGTGTCTCGTGGTGGTGGGGTTATGGTATGGGCAGGCATAAGCTACTGACAACGAACACAATTGCATTTTATCAATGGAAATTTGACTGCACATAATTACCGTGACGAGATCCTGAGGACCATTGTTGTGCCGTTCATCCGCCGCCATCACCTCACGTTTAAGCATGATAATGCACGTCCCCATGTCACAAAGATCTGTACACAATTCCTGGAAGCCGGAAATGTCCCAGTTCTTCCATGGCCTGGATACTCACCAGACATGTCACCCTTTGAGAATGTGTGGGATGCTCTGGATCTACTTGTACGGCAGCGTGTTCCGGTTCCCGCCAATATCCAGCAACTTCCCACAGCCATTGAGGAGGAGTGGAACAATATTCCACAGGCCACGATCAACTCTATGCGAAGGAGATGTCACGCTGCATGAGGCTAATGGTGATCACACCAGATACTGACTGGTTTTCTGATCCACACCCCTACTTTTTTTTAAGGTATCTGTGCCCAACAGATTAATATCTTTATTCCCAGTCATGTGAAATCCACAGATGAGGGCCTAATGAATGTATTTAAATTCACTGATGTACAGTAACTCAGTAAAATCTTAGAAATTGTTACATGTTGTGTTTTATTTTTGTTCAGTGTAGTACAGGGTCAGACCCTCCTTTGCCTCCAGAACAGTTTTTTGTTTGTTTGTAACAGTTTTTTGTTTGTTCTCGTTAAACCCTAGACACTTGTGTGTGAAAAGCCCAGGACGGTGGCCATTTCTGAAATACTGGGTCTGGCGCGCTTGGCACTGACGATCGTACCACGCTCAAGTTACTTAGGTCACTCGTTTTGCCCATTCTAACGCTCAATCGAACTGTAACAGAATGCCTGTCTGCCTGTTTTATATAACAAGCCATGGCCACATGACTCACTGTCTGTAGGAGCGATCCGTTTTAATGAACGGGGTGGTGTATCTAATAAACTGGCTGGTGAGTGTACATAAGAAAGCTATGGGGAATGAGGAAGGACAAACAACTGAGGGGTGTGCCGCAGAACACTCAGCACTGATGCATAGAAAGGTGATTCACGGTCACATTATTCACACAAAAGACATGTTGCCAGTAGAAGACAGCTATGACACTGACTAAGCATGACTGATTTAATATCTGATCCTTCTCTTCCTGGACACTAGGAGCAGACTTCACCAACACATTCCGCTGTCTGAGCCAGATCCCCTGCCCCACTGAGGGAGATGGGGAAGCAGAGGAAGGAGTCATCAAAATGGCCAAAGACCACCTCCTGGAGCAGTGTGCCTCTCTGGAGGAGCTCAAGGCTGCCAACAAGCCCAGCATGGACCCACGGTGAGATAATATATTGACATGAGCAATGAGAACACAGGTAATGGTTTGTTGGAAGCTTCTTGGTCTTGGGTCATTGAAGCTGTAGTAGAGCATTGGAATTTGGTCAATAATACAGTAGTGGACATAGTTCATTAGATGGACATGATCCTCTGACCCAAGTTTGTCTATTCTAGTCCATCTCTTTCACCTTCCTCTGCCTTCTATTAGTTATTTTTTTTGCGATCACATTTTTGACATTTTGCATTGACACCACCCTCCCTTCACCCTTCAGTGAGTTGGCCATGCTGATGCAGTTGGCCCAGAGCAACCCGTCCCTGTTCCAGATGATATCAGACCGGAGGACGGTGGCCATGCAGCTGGAGAAGCTGGGCAGGCTGAAGGAGCTGCTTGAGGCTGATGAGGTAGAGGTCAAGGCCAAGCACAGGGAGGACTGGGCCACCTGGATCACCTCATATAGGCAAGTGCTTGTATTTTTAAAGCATCTCAGAAAAAGTCCTAGGAATCCTGTTAACCTATTTTAAGACAACAAAAACTCCCAGCTCAGGGTAGGTTTTAGGATCTTGCTAAGACACTGGTCAGACAAACTCTGAGCCAGGAATAAAAATAAACTCACAAAAGTTTCTCAGCTAGTAATCACAACAGTTTTAGGTACCGCAAAGGAAAGATTGTGATGACAGTCATTGACATTGTTTATTTCCAATCATTTGTAACAATCGCAATGAGGCATGCCAGCTGTGAACGTTATAGCACGCTTCAGACAACCACTGTGAATGTGACTGTACATCAAATGTTGCCATGGTAAAATGTTTGATATAATTTTTGCTTGACACGATCACTTTGCCTACTCTTAATTGTTGCCGATGTGATTGTACTGAATCATACAGTATGATGGTTTTTAAAAGTGGAATTTTGATAGTATTACTGCTATATCAACACACGTGTCACTCCCGTTCAACTTTAAATCGCTTTGGCACAGTAGGCATCACGTTACTTGACAATAATGTTGCAGAAAATGTTTGAAAGGTTTATAATTTTCACCGAACACAATCAGTTAAAATAGGGCCTTGATGCTTTCAATTGCACAAGTTATAGGCATTTAGGAATATATTTTTAACAATGTGATATTGTTCTCCAAAGGGGTAACTTTAAATAACATAATATAGGTTGATTTAAATAATGTATTAGTCTAGTATTTAGGTATATGTGGATTAGGCCTCATGTCAAATCATTCTCAAAATATAATGTTGCATGTAGGCCTAGCTTGTTTATAGGTTGAGCATATCGAATTATCAAAACATTATTTTAACAACTCCGAAGCAATTGCCTGTCTATGGTGCAGGAACCACTGACTCGCTGCCTTTTTCTATCAAAACACCTGCTGGTAACTCCCTTAACAGGTTAGGATGCCTCATGAGGTCTCCTTAATATCTGTCGACTAGGTGGGACTCTTATGACTAAAGAGGCTTCATGCATAGCTTTTATTTTTACCCATAAGATTAGGGGTAAAATACATTTTCTCAATAGTTACAACTAATTCTCTACTCTGAGACACTTTGTGGATACAGCCCCAGGTCTTCCTGTCTTAATCATTATGATCCAAAAGGCAAAACTGATCCTAGATCAGCACTCCTATTCCATGCAGTGAATACAGGCCCTGACTTGAACTTGTCTTTTTCTCCAACTCAGTGTTTGACACTATATGAAGGTAACTCTACCATCAGATATATTGCTTTAGAAATGTAGCATTGGGAGATGGAGCGGATGAGAAGGGAAGGGAATAAAAGCTTAGAAAAAAGCAGGTTGGTCAAATGTTTGCAGTAGAGGTGGTGTTAGTCTTAGTTATTTGACCATGCCAGCCCATCCTCTCTGAACAGTGGGGGGGTTTCATTAGGCACCAAACGGAAGAAAACTGGCATAGGGAGGGACGAACTGCATGCTTGTTTTTGTTCTCCGTTGCAAAGCATTTTAGTCAGGTGTGCCCTAATGAATGTAATTGTGTGTTGTGACTGGTGCAGGGAGCGTCTGGCTAGGGAGGTCGAGGCCCAGAGTGACCTCCAGGCACTGCAGGAGGAGAGAGTGAAGGTGATGGATGGCACCAACCCACGATACGTCCTCAGGAACTACATTGCCCAGAATGCAATAGAGGCAGCCGAGAACGGAGACTTCAGTGAGGTCAGTCTCCGATCAAGCAATGATGTCACCAGAACAGTAGGATTCTCCAAAGGAAGGAAAAAACATGCTGTCTTTGCCTTTACTTGCTTCTCTGGATTTCCCTCTCATGGTTTGATCTTTCTCTGATCTCTCTGTGTCATAGGTCCAGCGGGTGTTGAAGGTTCTGGAAAAGCCTTTCTCTACCCAGCTGGGTCTGGAGCAGCCGAGCTGGCTGGGCCGGAGGGGGGCAGAGGGGCAGAGGAATGAGGGTGGAGAGGAGGAGGAGGAGGAGGAGGAGGCACAGCAGGGGGCAGAAGCAGCATCATCCCGAATGCGTGTTCCCTATGACAGCAAGCCCCCGGTTTGGGCCAATGAAATCTGTGTTACCTGATCTTCGTAGTCCCTTCCCTGACAGTGAACCCACCTAAAGTTAGAAGCGAGTCATTCAGTTTTTTCTTCACCTCTGTTTACCTTTACCTCTCCACTCTCTCGCTTTACTTGGGTGGGTAATGTCAAGGAAAGTACATTTATGAGTTAAGATGCTACTACGTCAATCAGGCAGTCTGTAGAGGAGAGGATGTGTTAAGAGTTTTAGGACATTTCAGAGTACAACCCCAGAAATTTGAAATCATACCTTTGATCCAAGTGATAATTACATTTATGGAAATATCACATCTTTAGTAGATCTATACTCTTAATACAAATCCCGCTCTGTAGATCTGCGTAGCCTATTGACTGTCTGGTTATGAATGACGGCCCAGATGTCCAGTCCCACAGTGACCCGTCTGAGTCTGAGAGACTAGGAGTATCACCTCAATATATCAAATATCATGTGTCTGTATGTGTGTGAAAAGGAATGATTGTAGATGAAGATTTACATATCCTCTGAATCGTACTGAATGGTTCACATATGTGTATGTGACTGACTGAGCCGCAAATGACTTAGCGCACAAGTATAACATAATTGGCAACTTTTTAAATTTTATTTTTTTATTTCACCTTTATTTAACCAGGTAGGCTAGTTGAGAACAAGTTCTCATTTGCAACTGCGACCTGGCCACGATAAAGCATAGCAGTGTGAACAGACAACACAGAGTTACACATGGAGTAAACAATTAACAAGTCAATAACACAGTAGAAAAAGGGGGAGTCTATATACATTGTGTGCAAAAGGCATGAGGAGGTAGGCGAATAATTACAATTTAGCAGATTAGCACTGGAGTGATGCATGATCAGATGGTCATGTACAGGTAGAGATATTGGTGTGCAAAAACAAGCTGGATTCTACACTACCGGTCAAATGTTTTAGAACACCTACTCATTCTCTTTTGCATATTAAATCATAAAATATATGTATATTTCCCATGGTTTTCTTGGTTGACAATAGCAGTTTTGAAGCTTCCAGGAAAATGTAGGCAATAGATAGAATGTTATCATGACCTACAACAATGCTGTGGTGTTCTATTTGTGCAATGAAGCACTAAGTGGTCAGTATTATGGCTGCTGTGACATATATACACTACCGGTAAAAAGTTTTAAGAGTTTTTCTTTGTTTTGACTTTTCTACATGTAGAATAATAGTGAAGACATCAAAACTGAAATAACACATATGGAATCTTGTAGTTTACAAATAATTGTTGAAGAAATAAAAATATACTTTATTTGAGATTCTTCAAATAGCCACCCTTTGCCTTGATGACAGCTTTGCACACTCTTGGCATCTTCTAAATCAGCTTCATCTGGAATGCTTATCCAACAGTCTTGAAGCAGTTCTCATATGCTGAGCACTTGTTGGCTGCATTTCCTTCACTCTGCAGTCTGACTCATCCCAAACATATCAATTTGGTTGAGGTCGGGGGATTGTGGAGGCCAGGTCATCTGACACAGCACTCCATCACTCTCCTTCTTGGTTAAATAGTCCTTACACAGCATGGAGGTGTGTTGGGTCATTGTCCTGTTGAAAAACAAATGATAGTCCCACTAAGCCCAAACGATGGGATGGCGTATCGCTGTGGTAGGCATGCTGGTTAAGTGTGCCTTGAATTCTAAATAAATCACAGACCGTGTCACCAGCAAATCACCTCCACACCATAACACCTCCCAGCTTTAGGGTGGGAAATGCATATATGGAGATCATCTGTTCATTCACACCACATCTCACAAAGACACAGAGGTTGGAACCAAAAATCTCCAATTTGGACTCCAGACCAAAGAACAAATTTGCACCAGTCTAATGTCCATTGTTTGTGTTTCTTGGCCCAAGCAAGTCTTTTCTTATTGTTTTCCTTTTAGTAGTAGTTTCTTTGCAGCAATTTGACAATGAAGGTCTGATTCACACAGTCTCTGAACAGTTGATGTTGAGATGTTTCTTTTACTTGAACTCTGTGAAGCATTTATTTGGGCTGCAATTTCTGAGACTGGTAACTCTAATGAACTTATCCTCTGCAGCAGAGGTAACTCTGGGTCTTCAATTCCTGTGGTGGTCCTCATGAGAGCCAGTTTCATCATAGAGCTTGATGGTTTTTGCGACTTCACTTGAAGAAACTTTCAAAGTTCTTGACATTTTCTGTGTTGACTGACCTTCATTTCTTAAAGTAATGATGGATTGTCGTTCCTCTTTGCTTATTTGAGCTGTTCTTGGGCTATGTTCTGTATACTCCCCTTGTCACAACAACTGATTGGCTCAAACGCATTAAGAAGGAAAGAAATTCCACTTAACTTTTAACAAGGCACACCTGTTAATTTAAATGCATTCCAGGTGACTACCTCATGAAGCTGGTTGAGAGAATGCCAAGAGTGTGCAAAGCTGTCATCAAGGCAAAGGGTGGCTTTTTGAAGAATCTCAAATATAAAATATATTTTGAGTTGTTTACCACTTTTTGGTTACTACATGTGTTATTTCATAGTTTTGATGTCTTCTATTATTCTACAAAGTAGAAAATAGTCAAAATAAAGAAAAACCCTTGAATGAGAAGGTGTTCTAAAACATTTTACCGGTAGTGTATATATGTCATAGCAGCCATAATACTGACCACTTAGTGCTTCATTGCACAAATAGAACACCACAGCATTGTTGTAGGTCATGATAACATTCTATCTACAGTGCCTTGCGAAAGTATTCGGCCCCCTTGAACTTTGCGACCTTTTGACACATTTCAGGCTTCAAACATAAAGATATAAAACTGTATTTTTTGTGAAGAATTAACAACAAGTGGGACACAATCATGAAGTGGAACTACATTTATTGGATATTTCAAACTTTTTTAACAAGTCAAAAACTGAAAAATTGGGCGTGCAAAATTATTCAGCCCCTTTACTTTCAGTGCAGCAAACTCTTCCAGAAGTTCAGTGAGGATCTCTGAATGATCCAATGTTGACCTAAATGACTAATGATGATAAATAAAATCCACCTGTGTGTAATCAAGTCTCCGTATAAATGCACCTGCACTGTGATAGTCTCATAGGTCCGTTAAAAGCGCAGCGAGCGTCATGAAGAACAAGGAACACACCAGGCAGGTCCGAGATACTGTTGTGAAGAAGTTTAAAGCCGGATTTCGATACAAAAAGATTTCCCGAGCTTTAAACATCCCAAGGAGCACTGTGCAAGCGATAATATTGAAATGGAAGGAGTATCAGACTAGTGCAAATCTACCAAGACCTGGCCGTCCCTCTAAACTTTCAGCTCATACAAGGAGAAGACTGATCAGAGATGCAGCCAAGAGGCCCATGATCACTCTGGATGAACTGCAGAGATCTACAGCTGAGGTGGGACATTCTGTCCATAGGACAACAATCAGTCGTATATTGCACAAATCTGGCCTTTATGGAAGAGTGGCAAAAAGAAAGCCATTTCTTAAAGATATCCATAAAAAGTGTCGTTTAAAGTTTGCCACAAGCCACCTGGGAGACACACCAAACATGTGGAAGAAGGTGCTCTGGTCAGATGAAACCAAAATTGAACTTTTTGGCAACAATGCAAAACGTTATGTTTGGCGTAAAAGCAACACAGCTCAGCACCCTGAACACACCATCCCCACTGTCAAACATGGTGGTGGCAGCATCATGGTTTGGGCCTGCTTTTCTTTTCAGCCGGGACAGGGAAGATGGTTAAAATTGATGGGAAGATGGATGGAGCCAAATACAGGACCATTCTGGAAGAAAACCTGATGGAGTCTGCAAAAGACCTGAGACTGGGGCGGAGATTTGTCTTCCAACAAGACAATGATCCAAAACACAAAGCAAAATCTACAATGGAATGGTTCAAAAATAAACATATCCAGGTGTTAGAATGGCCAAGTCAAAGTCCAGACCTGAATCCAATCGAGAATCTGTGGAAAGAACTGAAAACTGCTGTTCACAAATACTCTTCATCCAACCTCACTGAGCTCGAGCTGTTTTGGAATGAGGAATGGGAAAACATTTCAGTCTCTCGATGTGCAAAACTGATAGAGACATACCCCAAGCGACTTACAGCTGTAATCGCAGCAAAAGGTGGCGCTACAAAGTATTAACTTAAGGGGGCTGAATAATTTTGCACGCCCAATCTTTCAGTTTTTGATTTGTTAAAAAAGTTTGAAATATCCAATAAATGTCGTTCCACTTAATGATTGTGTCCCACTTGTTGATTCTTCACAAAAAAATACAGTTTTATATATTTATGTTTGAAGCCTGAAATGTGGCAAAAGGTCGCAAAGTTCAAGGGGGCCGAATACTTTCGCAAGGCACTGTATTGCCTACATTTTCCAGGAAGCTTCAAAACTTTTGTGGAATTTGCTTTTGTGGCTTGTTCCTTGGTCACTTGAATTTCTTTAACTTTTGATATGTTATGGCTCAAAGTTTAGTTGTTCATAATATTGAAAAAACCATTCCATTAAAATAATATTTTTGGAAGTTGGAATGTTTTACTCGGAGGTAAAAAGGAAAACTGCGTGCACTAATCAAACGGCTTGTCTTCTCTTGGGCAGAGCTCAAGTCTGTTAATATTGATCAGTTGGAGCTTTTCCCTCAAAAGAAAGGAAAAAACATTGATTGTAATAGTACAGACTATCCTAAAGTTATAATCCCTCACAAAAGCCAATGAGATTCTTACATTATCGTTTTTATTTCCTTGTTATTAAAGTAGATATGATATTCAATATATTTTCTTCTGAGAGCTTCCTCTATATGTGAATTGTAGTCAGTAAACTTCAACAAAAATCTATATGGGCTGTTGTCACTTTATGCACACCCATGCATAGGCCTACATATGCACAACAGTATAGTCTACATTGATTTATATTCCAGCTTGTCTCTTCATGTCTAGGTTATGTAACATTGCATGTGAAGTATTGATGTTGCTCATGTTAAACAGTAAATACTAGAGCCTGCCACACCTACCATAAAATATATTTTCTTTGTTTCTTTGCAGAAATGTTCATAAAAAGACAAGCAATTTTATTTAACTATTTCAAGATATGCTGTTTCTTTCTCCCAAACATGTTGGACAAGTTTGTGCATTGTATCCTCGTATTGTGTATATTATGTCTGTTCCTCAGGCCTACACACAACTTTTCGAGTCTCTCCAACCAACCTTGGCGCTGTGGGAGGAATGTCTGTACCCTTGTGGACTCCTCAATGCACATGTCCCAGCAAGCACTGAATACACTACACTGTAGGCTACACCTCAACATGGCCAATGCAGAAAGACATATAATGGAGCAGCAACATCAAACAGGCCTGTAAAGATTTAACTTACACACAGTCATACGTGTATTCTGTCCTGGGTTTGACTTGTATACCATTGATATTCCGATCTTCCAGGTTATATAGTTATCTAATAATAGGGTGCTTTCTTGAATCTATATTCTACTCTGCAGACATGTGAAAATGACAAACTTGTCACCGTTTATTTGTCCAAACAGACCTCATACAACATTAATCAGCAGTTATAGTGTGCACACAGCAGTGGATGTGTTGTCACACCACGCTTCATAAGACGCGGGAGTGGCTGTGCTCTGGTTGACCCCTGCAAGCGGCGCCTAGTTGCGCGTTACGAGAATTTCAAGAACGCATAGGTGGGACTATGGGTGTGTAAACGAAACTGGGAAATCACCTCTTGGGACACATAGTGAATTTGTTAAAAAGTGGTCAAATAAGATGTCGAGCCGGACCAGACCTGGCTACTGTCGCCAGGACGTGAACAAAACCACCTGGGAGGTACCGGTGCAGTACCGGGAGCTGAAACAGGTGGGGACGGGGGCTTACGGTACAGTCTGGTAAGTGTCTTGGCAACTGGGGTCGAAAGAGATGTAACAACTAACGTTATGTATGTCTTGGTGCACTTTGACATAGTTTAGGCTATTCTAAATGTTATAGACCTAAAGCGGTGTGGTTAAATTTCGCATATAACTATGTTTTGTTTGTTTTCCAAGTTCGAGAGAAAACAGCACCTTTTGAGTTTCACGCCAAAGCGAGGGGCACTTCCTTATTTGAGGGCCGATTTCTCTGTATCACCTCAACCCATTTTGACATTTCACAGCCTTTTTGCGTTCTCATCTCACTGGTCTTTGGAAGTGCCCATCTTGAATAGGATACTCATTCTAATAATGTAGGCTAAACTACAGCCTAGAATAGAATGTCAATATGTATGAAACTCAAAAATTAAACTAAGTGTGTATTATTCCTACATCACTGAAAAGTTAAACGCTCAGAAACAGATCTTTAAATAATATACGCATTGCCATTGCACTGTAGTCACATGACCTTTTTGTGACTGGCAGCATCCTTACATTGAGTACAACAGTATGAATCATAATGCATATAAAAACTAGTGGTCAAACAGGGAAATGGTTCCAATCGTTTTTGCAACATTCATTTTTTTAAATATATTATACACTGCTCCAAAAAATAAAGGGAACATTAAAATAACACATCCTAGATCTGAATGAATGAAATATTCTTATTAAATACTTTTTTCTTCACATAGTTGAATGTGCTGACAACAAAATCACACAAATTATCAATGGAAATCAAATTTATCAACCCATGGAGGTCTGGATTTGGAGTCTCACTCAAAATTAAAGTGGAAAACCACACTACAGGCTGATCCAACTTTGATGTAATGTCCTTAAAACAAGTCAAAATGAGGCTCAGTGGTGTGTGTGGCCTCCACGTGCCTGTATGACCTCCCTACAATGCCTGGGCATGCTCCTGATGAGGTGGCGGATGGTCTCCTGAGGGATCTCCTCCCAGACCTGGACTAAAGCATCCACCAACTCCTGGCCAGTCTGTGGTGCAACGTGGCGTTGGTGGATGGAGAGAGACATGATGTCCCAGATGTGCTCAATTAGATTCAGGTCTGGGGAACGGGCGGGCTAGTCCATAGCATCAATGCCTTCCTCTTGCAGGAACTGCTGACACACTCCAGCTACATGAGGTCTAGCATTGTCTTGCATTAGGAGGAACCTCTGGCCAACCGCACCAGCATATGGTCTCACAAGGGGTCTGAGGATCTCATCTCGGTACCTAATGGCAGTCAGGCTACCTCTGGCGAGCACATGGAGGGCTGTGCGGCCCCCCAAAGAAATGCCACCCCACACCATGACTGACCCACCGCCAAACCGGTCATGCTGGAGGATGTTGCAGGCAGCAGAACGTTCTCCACGCCGTCTCCAGACTCTGTCACGTCTGTCACGTGCTCAGTGTGAACCTGCTTTCATCTGTGAAGAGCACAGGGCGCCGGTGGCGAATTTGACAATCTTGGTGTTCTCTGGCAAATGCCAAACGTCCTGCATGGTGTTGGGCTGTAAGCACAACCCCCACCTGTGGACGTCGGGCCCTCATACCACCCTCATGGAGTCTGTTTCTGACCGTTTGAGCAGACACATGCACATTTGTGGCCTGCTGGAGGTCATTTTGCAGGGCTCTGGCAGTGCTCCTCCTTGCACAAAGGCGGAGGTAGCGGTCCTGCTGCTGGGTTGTTGCCCTCCTACGGCCTTCTCCGTGTCTCCTGATGTACTGGCCTGTCTGCTGGTAGCGCCTCTGGACACTACCCTGACAGACACAGCAAACCTTCTTGCCACAGCTTGCATTGATGTGCTATCCTGGATGAGCTGCACTAGTGTGGGTTGTAGAGAGTTGTCCAGAGTTGTCAACTGGCTGAATGCCAAAATGTAACAAAAGATCTACTCAGCCTTCCAATGTGGTTCATTTGTATTTGTTGTGAGTTGTACTACAAAGAAGCATCACTTTCTATGTTTGGCTGGGAAATGGTGTACAGGTGGTGGGAAGGGATGTTTAAAAATGGAATTAACCTGATTCTGCAATTGTATAGGACTCTAAGCTTAAATTAAAGTTTTAAATCACCTTTTGAGGACCTTGTACTTCTTTCTCTCTCCCTCCAACACCTCAACCTCATCTCCATGTCTGTCTCCAGCTCTGCGGTGGACTTCAGGACAGGGACCAAGGTGGCCATTAAGAAGCTCCACAGGCCCTTCCAGTCTGAGCTCTTTGCTAAGAGGGCCTATCGGGAGCTGAGGCTGCTCAAACACATGAAACATGAAAATGTAAGACCTGCAAGCCTATAGTCCAAAATCAGCTCTTATCCTGTTTCAATGCATTACTTTAGTCCTTGAGGTTTGTTGTCCTCAAGGTGTTTCCTACCCTGAGTGACACTAAGTAATTGCAATCAAGTAGGACAGCTGGTGTTTTAATAATAATATATTTTTTAAACTTGCTCACCCACAGAACAGCAAAATAAGACGGAATATTATAAATATTTCAACAAGAACATAACTGTATATTAATATCAATCTCTTCCCGTTGAGCCAGTTACCGAAAGGTCGCTGGTTCGATTCCCTGAGCAGGCTAGGTGAAAAATCTGTCAATGTGCCCTTGAGCAAGGAAATTATCCAGAGCGACTTACAGGAGCAATTAGGTTTAAGAACATCTGTTTAGTGACTTACATGTAAATGTAGCCTATAATATATCAAATACAACCCTTATTAAATACCTCATGAGTTGTTTCTGTTCTCTCCCTGGGACCAGGTTATTGGCCTTGTCTATGTATTCACTGCAGACCTCTCCTTGGACAGATTCCATGACTTGTGAGTACACTTGTGTTTTCATATTTTGGCACAATAGCTCACGAACCTCAAGTAAACTAAAACAGGAGACACAATATCCACATTCCACCCATTGGATTTTTAGCCAAGTCTTTGTTCCATCTTTCCTCTTCATGTTGGTTGGTTATTGTGAAGATAATAGACATTTTAGTCTCTCGGAATCTGTCCCTCGCTGTCTCTCAGCTATCTGGTGATGCCCTTCATGGGAACAGATCTGGGGAAGTTGATGAAGTTACAGAATCTCTCGGAGGACAAAGTACAGTTCCTGGTGTATCAGATGCTGAAGGGACTCAAGGTGGGTCTCACATAGCTACAAACAATCTCATAGATACATATTTCTACACATGCAGTCCATAAATACAACTTGATTTGACCCTACTGCTGTATGTTATTGTTGGAGATTGTTGTCGTCTTTTATTACAGTATATCCATTCTGCTGGCATCATTCATAGGGTGAGTGAATCTCCTTTTTCCTGTGTGTATCAAATCAAAGTGTATTTGTCATGTGTGCCGAATACAACAGGTGTAGACCTTACAGTGAAATGCTTACTTACAGGCTCTAACCAAATAGTGCCAAAAAATAGGTAAGTAAAAAATAAAAACAACAGTGAAAAATAACAGTAGCGAGGCTATATACAGTAGCGAGGCTATATACAGTAGCGAGGCTATATACAGTAGCGAGGCTATATACAGTAGCGAGGCTATATACAGTAGCGAGGCTATATACAGTAGCGAGGCTACATACAGACACTGGTTAGTCAGGCTGATTTGAGGTAGTATGTACATGTAGATATGGTTAAAGTGACTATGCATATATGATAAACCGAGAGTATCAGCTGTGTAAAAGAGGGGTTGGGCAGGGGGGAGGCACACAAAGCAAATAGTCTGGGTAGCCATTTGATTACCTGTTCAGGAGTCTTATGTCTTGGAGGTAAAAACTGTTGAGAAGCCTTTTTCTCCTTGACTTGGCACTCCGGTACCGCTTGCCATGCGGTAGTAGAGAGAACAGTCTATGACTGGGGTGGCAGGGGTCTTTGACAATTTTTAGGGCCTTCCTCTGACACTGCCTGGTGTAGAGGTCCTGGATGGGAGGCAGCTTAGCCCAGTGATGTACTGTTCTGTACGCACCACCCTCTGTGTTGTGCCTTGCGGTCGGAGGCCGAGCAATTGCTGTACCAGGCAGTGATGCAACCAGGCAGGATGCTCTCGATGTTGCAGCTGTAGAATCTTTTGAGGATCTCAGGACCCATGCCAAATCTTTTTAGTTTCCTGAAGGGGAATAGGCTTTGTCGTGCCTTCTTCACGACCGTCTTGGTGTGTTTGGACCATTCTAATTTGTTGGTGATGTGGACACCAAGGAACTTGAAGCTCTCAACCTGCTCCACTGCAGCCTCGTCAATTAGAATGGGGGCGTGCTCGGTCCTCCTTTTCCTGTAGTCCACAATCATCTCCTTAGTCTTGGTTATGTTGAGGGATAGGTTGTTATTCTGGCACCACCCGGCCAGGTCTCTGACCTCCTCCATATAGGCTGTCTCGTCATTGTCGGTGATCAGGCCTACCACTGTATCTGCAAACTTAATGATGGTGTTGTAGTCGTGTCTGGCCATGCAGTCGTGGGTGAACAGGGAGTACCGTAGTGGACTGAGCATGTAACCCTGGGGGAGTCCAGTGTTGAGGATCAGCGTGGCAGATGTTGCTACCTAACCTCACCACCTGAAGACGGCCCGTCAGGAAGTCCAGGATTCAGTTGCAGAGGGAGGGGTTTAGTCCCCGGATCCTTAGCTTCGTGATGAGCTTTGAGGGTACTATGGTGTTGAACCCTGAGATGTAGTCAATGAATAGCATTCTCACATAAGTGTTCCTTTTATCCAGGTGGGAAAGGGCAGTGTGGAGTGCAATAGAGATTGCATCATCTGTGGATCTGTTTGGGTGGTATGCAAATTGGAGTGGGTCTATGGTTTCTGGGGTAATGTTGTTGATGTGAGCCATTACCAGTCTTTCAAAGCCCTTCATGGCTACAGACACGAGTGCTACGAGTCTGTAGTCATTTAGGCAGGTTGCCTTTGTGTTCTTGGGCACAGGGACTATGGTGGTCTACTTGAAACATGTTGGTATTACAGACTCAATCAGGGACATGTTGAAAATGATAGTGAAGACACCTGCCAGTTGGTCAGCACATGCCCGGAGCACACGTCCTGGTAATCCGTCTGGCCCCGCAGCCTTGTGTATGTTGACTTTCTTAAAGGTCTTACTCACGTCGGCTACGGAGAGTGTGATCACACAGTTGTCCGGAACAGCTGATGCTCTCATGCATGCCTCAGTGTTACTTGCCTCGAAGCGAGCATAGAAGTGATTTAGCTCGTCTGGTAGGCTCAAGACACTGGGCAGTCCGCGGCTGTGCTTCCCTTTGTAGTCTGTAATAGTTTTCAAGCCCTGCCACATAAGACGAGCGTCGGAGCCGGTGTAGTATGATTCAATCTTAGCCCTCTATTGACGCTTTGCCTGTTTGATGGTTTGTCAAAGGGTATAGAAGGATTTCTTGTAAGCTTCCGGGTTAGAGTCCCGCATCTTTAAAGGGGCAGCTCTACCCTTTAGCTCAGTGTGAATGTTGCCTGTAATCCATGGCTTCTGGTTGGGGTATGTACATACAGTCACTGCGGGGACAACGTCCTCGATGCACTTATTGATAAAGGCACTGACTGATGATGTCAATGCCATCGGAAGAATCCCGAACATGTTCCAGTCTGTGATAGCAAAACAGTCTTGTAGTTCAGCATCTGCTTCATCTGACCACTTTTTTATAGACCGAGTCACTGGTGCTTCCTGCTTTAATTTTTGCTTATAAGCAAGAATCAGGTAGATAGAGTTGTGGATCGATTTACCAAATGGGGGGCGAGGGAGAGCATTTGGTAGAACTGATTTAAGTTTCCCTGCATTAAAGTCTCCGGCCACTAGGAGCTCTGCCTCTGGTTGAGTGGTTTCCTGTTTGCTTATTTCCTTATACAGCATCTGTCTGTGGCGGTAAATAAACAGCCACGAAAGTATTGCTGAAAACTCTCAAGTAGTGAGGCCTACAATTTATCACAATATACTCTACTTCAGGCGAGCAAAATCTAGAGACTTCCATAGATTTCGTGCACCAGCTGTTGTTTACAAATATGCACAGACCCCCCCCCCTGTCTTACCAGAGTGTGCTGTTCTATCTTGCCGGTGCAGCGTATACCACTCTAGCTGAATATCCATGTCATCACTCATCCACGATTCCGTGAAACACAAGATATTACAGTTTTTGATGTCCTGCTGGTAGGATATTTGTGATCCTACCTCGTCTAATTCATTGTCCAATGATTGCACGTTGGCAAGCAATATTGACGGTAAACGGCAGCTTTCCCACTTGCCTCCTGCGGCTCCTCACGAGGCATCCCGCTCTGTGTCCTCTAAACCTGCGTCTCCTCGTCTTGCAAATTATGGAGATGTTGGCCGTGTCGGGTGTTTGGAGAATGTCCTGTGCTTCCTGCTTGTTGAAGAAAAAATATTTTGTCTAATCCGCGGTGAGTGATCTCTGTCCTGATATCCTGAAGCTCTTTTTTTGCCCTAAGATACAGTTGCAGAAACATTATGTACAAAATAAGTTACAAATAACACAAACTCACATAATAGCACAATTGGTTGGGCGCCTATAAAACTGCTGCCATTTATTATGGCGCCATTTTCACACGAGTGTGTGTATGCACGAGCCCGTGTAATGCAAGTGTGTGTGCGTGTGTGAGGCCCAGCAAAATGACCCACTTAATGTTTGTATCTGCAGGACCTCAAACCTGGGAATCTGGCTGTTAACCAGGAATGTGAGCTCAAGGTACACAGTCACACACACAGTGCTCTGAAAACCTAAATAAACATTCCACCATTGTGTCCAGCTCCACTGTCAATAACTCAGTCTGTGGCTTAACGGCCTCTGCACAGGCCAACAGACAACATTTCACTCTGTCGTCATGGTTTGATGTTTGAGCACAGTTTTGCAATAATAATAACTTGCATAGTATTTAGTAGTCATAAACTGTCCCATTGATGTTCAATTTATTATTAGTCGGACTGATTTTGTAGATAGCATGTGGTTGTTTTACCTTAATTGAATGAAGAGTGTGTCTGCTGAATGACTCAAATGTAAACGTGTTGTCCAGTAATAATAAAAGCATGTTGTGTCTGTGTCAGATCCTGGACTTTGGATTGGCGCGGCAGGCTGACAGTGAGATGACTGGCTACGTAGTGACTCGCTGGTACAGAGCCCCAGAGGTCATCCTCAGCTGGATGCACTACACCCAGACTGGTCAGTACACTACGCAAAACTAATCTTAATTGGTCCAGGATTTGTGTTTGTAAGCCACTGATGGTTAAGGCTAATAATGGAATACGTACAATTGATCCTAGATTGGATCCTCTACAAGGATGTAAAGTAATCTGAGTGGTCTACGTAGATGACCGTGTCCACTGAATGCATTGCATACTGTATGTAGTGTACATTGAAGCCTATGGATGATGGTAGAATGTCCATTAGGGGGTGCTCTGTTCTGTATTTTTTCCTGGTGATAAATGCACTCAAACATGGTTTTATTAGCTCTGAACACCAGTCATGTTAATTGAGGTCCTTTCTACCAAAAACTGTATATTCATGACTGCCTTGTCAGGAAACTTAAGGAGAGAGATGCTGCTTACAAACACAGCAAGGTGACCAGGGATAATTGTATGGTTAAACAGTACAGATATGACCTACGGACGACACAATCGCCATTACACTGCCCTCATCCACCTGGACAAAAGGAATCCATATGTGAGGATGCTGTTTGTCTGCAGCTTGGCCATAGTGCACTCTAAGCTCACCACAAAGCTTACGGCACTGCATTTACATTACATTTAAGTCATTTAGCAGACGCTCTTATCCAGAGCGACTTACAAATTGGTGCATTCACCTTATGACATCCAGTGGAACAGCCACTTTACAATAGTGCATCTAAATATTTTAAGGGGGGTGAGAAGGATTACTTTATCCTATCCTAGGTATTCCTTAAAGAGGTGGGGTTTCAGGTGTCTCCGGAAGGTGGTGATTGACTCCGCTGTCCTGGCGTCGTGAGGGAGTTTGTTCCACCATTGGGGGGCCAGAGCAGCGAACAGTTTTGACTGGGCTGAGCGGGAACTGTACTTCCTCAGTGGTAGGGAGGCGAGCAGGCCAGAGGTGGATGAACGCAGTGCCCTTGTTTGGGTGTAGGGCCTGATCAGAGCCTGGAGGTACTGAGGTGCCGTTCCCCTCACAGCTGCGTAGCACTGGGACTGAACTCCTCTCTATGCAATTGGTTCCTGGACTTCCTGACGGGCCGTCTTCAGGTGGTAAAGGTAAGCAACATTACCTCCTCCGCTCTAATCCTCAACACGACTGTGTCCTCAGTCCCCTCCTGTACTCCCTAATACCCACGACTGCATGGCCTCACACAGTTCCAACTTGGTGGTGGCACGACAGTAGTAAGCCTGATTACCAACAACAACGAGACGGCCTACAGACACACTGACAGCGTGGTGCCAGGTTAACAACCTCTCCCTCAATGTCAGCAAAACAAAGGAGCTGATTGTGGACTTCAGGAGGAACCACATTTGGCACGCCCCCATCCTCATCAACTGTTCCTCAGCAGTTTGAATCGGTCAAACCACACAGACACCTTGGTGCAGAAGGCACGACATCGACTCTTCACCCCCCTAGAGGCTGAAGAAATGTGTCCTGTCCCCGATGGCCTTCAGTGTTCTACAGTATCACCATTGAGAGCATTACCCCCCCCCCCCAAAAGAAATGAACATTTACCCTGCCCCTCCCCCGATGTATATTTATTGTTGTAAATATATTTTTTCATTCACCTTTCTTTTTGACCTGCACTGTTGGAGCTCAGAGTTTAAGAATTTCACTGTATCCTGCAATTACATCTGCGACCCTGTTCACGTGACTAATAAACTAATCTAATGTAATCAGTTAACAGTATTCTCTCCTTTTCTTCTCTTCTTAGTGGACATCTGGTCAGTGGGCTGCATCATGGCAGAGATGCTGTCGGGAAAACCACTGTTCAAAGGCAATGACCGTATCCTGATTTGACATGATCTGACCTGCCCCTGAGCCTTCCCATCCACTGTTGCACAATGCACTTATACAATTCTATTACTGTGGTTAATGCTGTTTATTGTGGAATCATGCGTGTTTCCATTTGTACTTTTCAGTTTACCTGACTATAACTAGATTCTACCCCAGGTGGTTCTGTTTCACCTTTACTGTAGATATTATGTGTTCACTATGTAGTTTGACCTTGACCTGTGGAGCACAGACCTGGATCAGCTGACTGAGATCATGAAAATCACCGGGACGCCCACTCAGGACTTCATCACCAAACTGCAGTCTCAGGATGTGAGTCATACACATACTGTACTTGCAGGCCAAACACATACTATATGCCGCCATGCACATTGGCCTTCATTTAAATATGTTGACATTCTATTTCTCAGGCAAAGAACTATGTCAAAAGCCTTCCCAAAGTGCAAAAGAAAGACCTTCAGGAACTCTTTTCCAAAGTCAACCCACAGGGTAAAACTATCACCATTGCATATAGTGAATCTGCAGAATCCCATTGGCATGACTACTGTGTGCTGTCTTTATCTCTGTCTTTATCTCTCTGTTTAGATGTACAGTGGGTCAAACAAGTATTTGGTCAGCCACCAATTGTGCATGTTCTCCCACTTAAAAAGATGAGAGAGGCCTGTCATGTTCATCATAGGTACTTCAACTATGACAGACAAAATGAGGGGGAAAAAATCCAGAAAATCACATTGTAGGATTTTTAATGAATTTATTTGCAAATTATGGTGGAAAATAAGTATTTGGTCAATAACAAAAGTTTATCTCAATACTTTGTTATATACTCTTTGTTGGAAATGACAGAGGTCAAACGTTTTCTGTAAGTCTTCACAAGGTTTTCACACACTGTTGCTGGTATTTTGACCCATTCCTCCATGCAGATCTTCTCTAGAGCAGTGATGTTTTGGGGCTGTTGCTGGGCAACACAGACTTTCAAGTCCCTCCAAAGATTTTCTATGGGGTTGAGACCTGGAGACTGGCTAGGCCACTCCAGGACCTTGAAATGCTTCCTACGAAGCCACTCCTTTGTTGCCCGGGCGGTGTGTTTTGGGATCATTGTCATGCTGAAAGACCCAGCCACGTTTCATCTTCAATGCCCTTGCTGATGGAAGGAGGTTTTCACTCAAAAGCTCACGATACATGGCCCCATTCATTCTTTCCTTTACACGGATCAGTCGTCCAGACGGGCCTGGACATGTACTGGCTTAAGCAGGGGGACACGTCTGGCACTGCAGGATTTGAGTCCCTGGTGGCGTAGTGTGTTACTGATGGTAGGCTTTTTTACTTTGGTCCCAGCTCTCTGCAGGTCATTCACTAGGTCTCCCCGTGTGGTTCTGGGATTTTTGCCCTCCGTTCTTGTGATCTTTTTGACCCCACGGGGTGAGATCTTGCGTGGAGCCCCAGATCGAGGGATATTATCAGTGGTCTTGTATGTCTTCCATTTCCTAATAATTGCTCCCACAGTTGATTTCTTCAAACCAAGCTGCTTACCTATTGCAGATTCAGTCTTCCCATTCTGGTGCAGGTCTACAATTTTGTTTCTGGTGTCCTTTGACAGCTCTTTGGTCTTGGCCATAGTGGAGTTTGGAGTGTGACTGTTTGAGGTTGTGGACAGGTATCTTTTATACTGATAACAAGTTCAAACAGGTGCCATTAATACAGGTAACAAGTGGAGGACAGAGGAGCCTCTTAAAGAAGAAGTTACAGGTCTGTGAGAGCCAGAAATCTTGCTTGTTTGTAGGTGACCAAATACTTATTTTCCACCATAATTTGCAAATACATTCATTAAAAATCCTACAATGTGATTTTCAGGATTTTTTTCCTTCTCATTTTGTATGTCATAGTTGAAGTGTACCTATGATGAAAATTACAGGCCTCATCTTTTTAAGTGGGAGAACTTGCACAATTGGTGGCTGACTAAATACCCTTTTGCCCCACTGTATGTATTCCCTCTGTTCTGTTTAGATGTATGTATTCCCTCTGTTCTGTTTAGATGTATGTATTCCCTCTGTTCTGTTTAGATGTATGTATTCCCTCTGTTCTGTTTAGATGTATGTATTCCCTCTGTTCTGTTTAGATGTATGTATTCCCTCTGTTCTGTTTAGATGTATGTATTCCCTCTGTTCTGTTTAGATGTATGTATTCCCTCTGTTCTGTTTAGATGTATGTATTCCCTCTGTTCTGTTTAGATGTATGTATTCCCTCTGTTCTGTTTAGATGTATGTATTCCCTCTGTTCTGTTTAGATGTATGTATTCCCTCTGTTCTGTTTAGATGTATGTATTCCCTCTGTTCTGTTTAGATGTATGTATTCCCTCTGTTCTGTTTAGATGTATGTATTCGCTCTAAGTGTATTGAGACTGTGATGATGTACTTTAAAATGACATTTTACTTGATTTTATTCAATATCTCCCTTCGTTTCATCTCCAGCGGTGACAGTTCTAGAGTGCATGCTGCTGCTCGACCCAGAGAGTAGGGTGATGGCGGCAGAGGCCCTCGCCCTGCCATACTTCTCAGAGTTTAGAGAGCCAGAGGAGGAGACTGAGGCCCAGCCTTACGACCACTCGGTAGACAACTCTGACTTGTCCCTGGAACAGTGGAAACGTAAGGAGGGGAGGGGTGTATTCATTAGGCACCAAACAGAAGAAAACAGACTGAAACAGGGAGAGATTACCTGAACTTGTCCAATAGCAACGATTGTTTTTGTTTTCCATTTGCAAAACGTTTGCTACTGTGTGCCGTAATGAATACAACCCAGGACAGAGGAGAAGACGTGTCAATAGGGACCAGTTTGTTTTCATTGGTTAACATTATTACATTAAACCATTATTGAAGGCATTTTTAAAGGATATCCAGTGGTCTTGTTTGGTGTGAAAGTCGTCACGCTGTGCAGGCCTCCCTGGAATAGGGACTTATTTTTTAGAATGTTTGTGTTGCTGATGGATTTTACAGTGAGCTACTGCAATATGCACATTTGCAGGATTTCATTCTCTACAATGAATTTAAATGAAAATCCTTCTATATGTAAACACTGTTATTTATGTCTTCTCTCTTCCTCCATTTGTTTGTTCACAGGTCACATGTTCACAGAGATCTTGTCTTTCCAGCCCCAAGTGGTTGAGTCCAGGGAAACCGCACTGTAAGGTGAAGTGTCGCACATGGAAACCAACCCCCACCCACCATTTGTTTTTACAAGTGTCCTCCTCTGTTAATCCAACATTCTCAGACTGTAATGTTTGTCTGGGTTTACTCCTCACGTGTGTATATTTTCAGCTATTTTCATACCACTCTTGTTGGCTCCTGGATCAAGCGCTTGTCAAGACAGCGATTTTTGTCATTTAGGATAAGACGTTGTTTGTCCTTTGACTATAATTCTAGGACGTTTCCGTGTGTGTGTGTAGCTGTGTAGTCTAAACATGTCTGTGACCCCTACTGATGTTTCCTTAACCTTCCTTTTATCACCTTAATGAACAATGGTACAGGTCCAAACATCTGAAACCATTTACTAAAGTGTGAGCACAGCAGCAGTTATTTGATGACACAGTTTGCAGACACATAAAAACCATTGGTGGTCTGCAAAACGTTGCACAATTTTTTTTTTTTTTTTAAATATAAGCCGTTTACTGTAATTTTGCTTACATTGGATATTTTTTTATTTATTAAAACATCATTGTTTAAAGACGTGTTTTTTTTCATGCATACCTCTTTGTAGATATTTATATAAAGGATAATCCACCTGACTAAGTCAACTCTTTTGTGAGAAATGCTTTTGTGTTTTGTGTTCCCTTTGCCATCTCTTGTTGGATACAAACCTGTATTGTTGCTTTCAAGATTGGTACAATAAGGAAGCTTCTTACCCCCCAAATATGGTCATTTCCTATCAGATAACAGTAGAGGGCAGCACCTTCACAAAAACAGATGTTTTCCAGGACAGACGTGGCTCCCAGTATTATTGTACTCGACAGTTTCCTCTTCATTTATCAAACATCAAATCAAATCAAATGTATTTATATAGCCCTTCGTACATCAGCTGATATCGCAAAGTGCTGTACAGAAACCCAGCCTAAAACCCCAAACAGCAAGCAATGCAGGTGTAGAAGCACGGTGGCTAGGAAAAACTCCCTAGAAAGCCTAGGAAGAAACCTAGAGGAACCAGGCTATGTTGGGTGGCCAATCCTCTTCTGGCTGTGCCGGGTGGAGATTATAACAGAACATGGCCAAGATGTTAAAATGTTCATAAATGACCAGCATGGTCCAATAATAATAAGGCAGAACAGTTGAAACTGGAGCAGCAGCACAGTCAGGTGGACTGGGGACAGCAAGTAGTCATCATGTCAGGTAGTCCTGAGACATGGTCCTAGGGCTCAGGTCCTCCGAGAGAGAGAAAGAGAGAATTAGAGAGAGCACACTTAAATTCACACAGGACACCGAATAGGACAGGAGAAGTACTCCAGATATAACAAACTGACCCTAGCCCCCCGACACATAAACTACTGCAGCATAAATACTGGATGCTGTGACAGGAGGGGTCAGGAGACACTGTGGCCCCATCCGAGGACAGGGCCAAACAGCAAGGATATAACCTCACCCACTTTGCCAAAGCACAACTTAACATCCTTAACATCCTGAGACAAGGCTGAGTATAGCCCACAAAGATCTCCGCCACGGCACAACCCAAGGGGGGGGGGCAACCCAGACAGGATGATCACATCAGGGACTCAACCCACTCCTCCCAGGGACGGTATGAGAGAGCCCCAGTAAGCCGGTGACTCAGCCCCTGTAATAGGGTTAGAGGCAGAGAATCCCAGTGGAAAGAGGGGAACCGGCCAGGCAGAGACAGCAAGGGCGGTTCGTTGCTCCAGAGCCTTTCCGTTCACCTTCCTGGGCCAGACTACACTCAATCATAAGACCCACTGAAGAGATGAGTCTTCAGTAAAGACTTAAAGGTTGAGACCGAGTTTGCGTCTCTGACATGGGTAGGCAGACCGTTCCATAAAAATTGAGCTCTATAGGAGAAAGCCCTGCCTCCAGCTGTTTGCTTAGAAATTCTAGGGACAATTAGGAGGCCTGCGTCTTGTGACCGTAGCATACGTGTAGGTATGTACGGCAGGACCAAATCAGAGAGATAGATAGGAGCAAGCCCATGTAATGCTTTGTAGGTTAGCAGTAACACCTTGAAATCAGCCCTTGCTTTGACAGGAAGCCAGTGTAGGGAGGCTAGCACTGGAGTAATATGATCAATTTTTTTGGTTCTAGTCAGGATTCTATCAGCCGTATTTAGCACTAACTTAAGTTTATTTAGTGCTTTATCCGGGTAGCCGGAAAGTAGAGCATTGCAGTAGTCTAACCTAGAAGTAACAAAAGCATGGATTCATTTTTCTGCATCATTTTTAGACAGAAAGTTGGACATAACACTCAACACTCAACATAATGAGTGATATTCTGTGTTTCAATCATATCTCAATATTATCTACAGCATGTAGATCCCAAATAAATAGCTAATATTGTAAGCCTTTACTTTCCTCAAAATATCAACACGGAGTGTAGAAAACATTAAGAACACCTTAATATTGAGTCGCACCCTACCTTTTGCCCTCAGAACAGCCTCAATTCAAGGTGTCAAAAGCGTTCCACAGGGATGCTAGCCCATGTTGACTCCAATGCTTCTCACAATTGTGTCAAGTTGGCTGGATGTCCTTTGGATGGTGGAACATTCTTGATACACACGGGAAACTGTTGAGCGTAAACCCAGCAGCGTTGCAGTTCTTGACACAAACCTGGCGCCTGGCACCTACTACCGTACCCTGTTCAAAGGCACTTATATATTTTGTATTGCCATTTCACCCTCTGAATGGCACACATACATAATCCATGTCTCAAGGCTTACATTTTTTTATTTAACCCGTTTCCTCCCCTTCATCTACACTGATTAAAGTGGATTTTTACAAGTGACATTAATAAGGGATCATGACTTTCACCTGGTCAGTCTGTCATGGATTGAGCAGGTGTTCTTAATGTTTTGTACACTCAGAGTATTACCATTCATAATTTGAAATCTGATTCTCAGATTCTACTGTTTCTTAAAATTTTCCACCAACTGCAGAATGTAACATGGTGGTCTTGACTGACCCCTGACCTCCAGGATCCTAGGTCCCGTCAAAGTTCCCTCTAACCCTTCGGTGCGTGTGTATGTTGTGTTATCCATCCCTTTAAGGTGCTTGATGTGGTTCAGTCAGAACTCACCAAGTTCTGTTCCCTACCTCAGACTCGAAACGGTTTGGAAAACAATTTTTGTACCCTCCTCTACCATCACACCACGAACCACCGCTCCTCTACCGCCCCACCACTGACCACCCCTCCTCTACCGCGCCACCACCGACCATCGCTCCTCTACCACCCCACCACTGACCACCCCTCCTCTACCGCCCCACCACTGACCACCGCTCCTCTACCGCCCCACCACTGACCACCCCTCCTCTACCGCCCCACCACTGACCACCGCTCCTCTACCGCCCCACCACTGACCACCGCTCCTCTACCGCCCCACCACTGACCACCGCTCCTCTACCGCCCCACCACTGACCACCGCTCCTCTACCGCCCCACCACTGACCACCGCTCCTCTACCGCCCCACCACTGACCACCGCTCCTCTCCCGCCCCACCACTGACCACCGCTCCTCTACCGCCCCACCACTGACCACCGCTCCTCTACCGCCCCACCACTGACCACCGCTCCTCTACCGCCCCACCACTGACCACCCCTCCTCTACCGCCCCACCACTGACCACCACTACTCTACCGCCCCACCACTGACCACCGCTCCTCTACCGCCCCACCACTGACCACCGCTCCTCTCCTGCCCCACCACTGACCATCACTCCTCTACCGCCCCACCACTGACCACCCCTCCTCTACCGCCCCACCACTGACCACCGCTCCTCTACCGCCCCACCACTGACCACCGCTCCTCTACCGCCCCACCACTGACCATCGCTCCTCTCCCGCCCCACCACTGACCACCCCTCCTCTACCGCCCCACCACTGACCACCGCTCCTCTACCGCCCCACGACTGACCACCACTCTTCTCCTTAATCCCAGCTCCCATCCTCGCAGGAGGCCGTTTGGTAGACCATCATTGTAACTAAGAATTTGTTCTTAACTGACATGCCTAGAAAAGGATTAAGAAAAGGATTAATTAAAAATAAATAGTCGGTGTAGCTATTTATCAGTCATATTGCTTGGGGGATAGAAGCTTTAAAATTTTTATTTTATTTTACTAGGCAAGTCAGTTAATTAGAACAAATTCTTATTTACAATGATGGCCTAGGAACAGTGGGTTAACTACCTTGATCAGGGGCAGAACAACAGATTTTATTTTACCTTGTCAGCTCGGGTATTTGATCTTGCAACCTTTAGGTTACTAGTCCAACGCTCTAACCACTAGGCTACCTGCCGCCCCTGTTCAAGAGCCTGTTAGTGTCAGACTTGATGCACCGGTACCTCTTGGCGTGCGGCAGCTGGGTGGTTGGAGTGACAATTTTCTGGGCCTTCTTTTCACATCGCCTGATTATAGAGGTCCTGGATGGCAGAGAGCTCAGCCCCAGTGATGTACTGGGCTGTCTGCACAACACTCTGTGGAGCCATGCAATCAAGGGTGGTGCTATTGCCATACCAAGCAGTGATGGAGCCAGTCAATATGCTGTCAATGGTATAGCTGTAGAGGGCCCATGCCAAACTCAAGCTCCTGAGGAGGAAGAGGCACTGTCTCACTTTCTTCACAAGTGTGCGTTTTAGCTTGAAGTTGCCTACCTGCTCCACTGCCACCCCTTCAATGTGGATGGGGGTGTGCTCACCCCCCCTGTTTCCTGTAGTTCACGATCAGCTCCTTGGTCTTGCTGGTGTTGAGGAAGGGGCTGTTGCTCTGGCACCACACTGCCAGGTCACTTACCTCCTCCCTGTAGACTGACTCATCGTTGTCGGTGATCAGGCCTACCACCGTCGTGCCGTCAGCGAACTTAATAATGGTATTGGAGTTGTGCGTGGGTGAACAGGCAGTACAGGAGGGAACTAAGGGTCAGCGTGGCGGAGGTGTTGTTACCTACCCTCACCACCTGTGGTTGGCCCATCAGGAAGTGCAGGATCCAGTTGCAGAGCGAGGTGTTCAGACACAGAGTCCCTTGGTGACGAGTTTGGAGGAGACAATGGTGTTGAACGCTGAAATGTACTCAATGAACAGCATTCTCACATAGGTAATCCTCTGATCTAGTTGAGTGAGGGCAGTATGGAGAGTAATAGAGATTGTGTTGTCTATGGATCTGTTGGGACGGTATGGGAGGGTGGAGTTTAATGTGTGCCATAACCAGCTCCTCAAAGCACTCCATGATTACAGAAGTGAGTGCTGATTACAGAACTGTGGTGTGAAGCCTTAGAGTTCTTAGGAACAGGAATGATTGTGGTCATCTTAAAATGACTGTGAACTGTTCTGTGCATGCTCTGAGAATTCGCCCTGGAATACCGTCAGGGCCCTAGGCCTTGCAGGTGTTAACCTGATTAAAGACCTTTTTCACGTCGGCCTTGGAGAGCAAGATCACCCAATCCTCAGGGTCGGTGACGGCCCTCACACGCGGCTCGATGTTGTTGTTGATTATATGACAATATTTTAGATTGAGAATAATTTTATTACACAATTTCTGATATCACATGTCTTTTGTTTTACTTTCCTGCATAAGTAAAGTCAGGATTATGCCTCTACTGCCATTAATTCCAATTAGACTGGTTTGGTTCTCAATGACCAATATGGCTGCCATTTTCATCCCATTCTGGAACTTTGAGGGATTATGGCATAGCCCGTCTAGTCATTTAATGGAGATCCTGTCATAAACCCTAGATTACAGGAAATGACGGCAGCGTAGCCTAGTGGTTAGAGCGTTGGACTAGTAACCGGAAGGTTGCGAGTTCAAACCCCAAGCTGACAAGGTACAAATCTGTCGTTCTGCCCCTGAACAGGCAGTTAACCCACTGTTCCCAGGCCGTCATTGAAAATAAGAATGTGTTCTTACCTGACTTGCCTGGTTAAATAAAGGTACAATTAAAATAAATAAATAAATAAATACAGGAAATGAGCTACAAAACTGCTCAGACCATGTGGGGGGCCACTGACAGGAGCACATGGTTGGGCTCCTCTCTCTGTGGCTTTGATCCCCTGTCTTATTTTCAAAGCAAGTTGTATCTTGAGCTGCACATTTCTGCCCTCTGCCCCTTGATCCTCTCCCCTCTCCTCTTTCTACTCTCCCCTCTCCTCTTTCTACTCTCCCCTCATTGGAGGATGTTGACTGTTGAGGTGGGGGGATAGAGTACAGTATGTGAGGAATCAGAACAATGTCCAAGCAATGACACATCCCTGAGTCACTCTGGTGTCTTAAAGAGGAATGTCAGTTATCAGGGTGTTTATTCTATGTGTCTATGGGAGGTACATCGGAGATCTAAGCCTTTCCCTATAGGATATCTCTAAAGGCCTCTGTTTCTATTCTACTCTGATGCCTGCATGCCAATACACAATGCACTGCAGGAGGAGAGCTGTCACCATTCTACCACACCACAACTCAGCTCTTACTCCGGTAGATTTGATTAAATAGGACCCCAAGTATTCACAAATGGCATCAGTGCTTTTAAAGTTGATGACACTGCTCTCAAAATGACATGGCGTGTTGTCTTATCGCTTTAAAATAAATGTCCAGAGATGATTAGTTATTAGTGGTCCACAGTTTAGATTGATGCTCGTACACTGAGCATGTTTGACTCTGTCTGTATATTTGTGTGTACAGTATAACTCTATACTGTATATTTAATATCTCGTAGAAGCAACAAACACCCTATTTGTGTACTTCATGTGCACTATGTGCTAGGCTCAAACATCTGGAACCAATCTGAGATCGAGATTCAGTCATCAATTCAACATCTCCATTTTGTTGAGTTATCAACTAATGTGAATTCAATGTGAAATCAACAAAACATGTCACCATGACATGGGATTAGGTTAAAAGATGGGTGAAAAAAGACTAAATTCACTTATGTTAATGACTTTTTGTGATTCCAATAAGTTTTCCATGTTGATTCAACATCACATTACATTTTTTTTGTTGAAATGACATGGAAACAATGTTGATTCAACAATTATTTTGCCTAGTGGGTATTTTACAGCAGCCTGTGTTTCCGCATAAATGACTGCGTTAGTAGTACTACTCTTTTATATAAAGGAAGAGATGTTCTGTAAGTGAAAAGAGATTTATATAAGCAGCAATGCAATGTAAAGTTGAGCATTTACTGTAGTAATGCTCTGTAAATGTAGTAAATATGAAATATTAGGGTTCCTATATGCTGTGATACACAACTTTTCCAGAGATATCTGTCCAGCAGAGCCTAGGAATGCACAATTGTCCAGTTTGAAACGTCTCTTTACCATTTTCCAGACCTGCGTGCATGAGTTTTGAGCAATTGTTTGGGCGTGAATAGGCCTGTGTTTATTGTCCGAGAGTGTTTATTTTTCCATTTGCAGTCATATTGTGTATGTGCGTGCATCTGTATTTGTCAAGTAGATCACTCTGATATTCCCCTGGTGTAATGTGGTCTCTCTCGCTCTCTCACTCTCTCTGCCCCATTGTCTGTCTCTCTCTGAAAGGGGCAAGCACACATGTCTGTAGCTCCTTTGAAGGAATCCCTGCGCTAGACAGGCAGGGAGAACGGGAGGAAATTCAAAAGGCTCACATGTTCCCTGTGAACCAACCCACCAGTTCGGCTCTGGGAATCCTCTCCTACAGCTCCCCTGAACTCAGGGCTGGATAGAGGGGGTATATACAGTGCCTTGCGAAAGTATTCGCCCCCCTTGAACTTTGCGACCTTTTGCCACATTTCAGGCTTCAAACATAAAGATATAAAACTGTATTTTTTTGTGAAGAATCAACAACAAGTGGGACACAATCATGAAGTGGAACGACATTTTTTGGATATTTCAAACTTTTTTAACAAATCAAAAACTGATAAATTGGGCGTGCAAAATGATTCAGCCCCCTTAAGTTAATACTTTGTAGCGCCACCTTTTGCTGCGATTACAGCTGTAAGTCGCTTGGGGTATGTCTCTATCAGTTTTGCACATCGAGAGACTGACATTTTTTCCCATTCCTCCTTGCAAAACAGCTCGAGCTCAGTGAGGTTGGATGGAGAGCATTTGTGAACAGCAGTTTTCAGTTCTTTCCACAGATTCCCGATTGGATTCAGGTCTGGACCTCACACTCAAGTTTTCCATGTTTTTGTCTTATTTCTTGTTTGTTTTTGTTGTTCTTGTTTGTATTTTGCATCTTCAAGGTGGTAGGCATGTTGTGTAAATCAGATGATAGAACCCCCCCCCCCCCAAAATCAATTTTAATTCCAGGTTGTAAGCAACAAAAATAGGAAAAATGCCAAAGGGGGGTGAATACTTTTGCAATCCACTGTATACACTACACTAATTTTCACTATAAAGTAGTGCACTACCTATGGAATAGGGTGCCTTTTAGTGCACATCCATAGTGGAGGTATATGCTGGTGAAGTGCACTAAAACCCCACCCCTATGCATCCCAGAGAGCAGTTACTTCTATGGGGCCTACAGTTGATTGGAGTGGGATAAAGGTCCTCTTATAGCCAAAGGTTTGAACCACAGATCACACTGGAAGTCAAAGTTAACACCGCGTCTCATATTGGCTTAACATGGAGAAGGGCATGGTTTGGGCCTGTTTCTTCTTTTTTTTTGGTGTGAAGTGAGGATTTTGGACATCCGTAATCTGGTTCTCACCGAAAGTATTGAATACAACTGTCAGAAAGAGTGAAAATATTATTTTAACTGAATCAAGCATCTGTTGCTGTTTTTCCAGCTATGTGGAGGGCCTTTCCTTTTGTTTTGCACTCTTTGTTTTTCTGTATGATGTTATATTTTCTCAATTTCTATCATAGATCAGACTAAATGTGAGATGTGTATTATTGAGATCTTTGTGGCCCAATGATTTGTGGCCCAATGGTTATGATACATGATATGATTCAGACCTCCACGGGGCAATGCCTCCTGCCTCAGTACATCAGTTTATGTAATAACAGATTCACCAAACACAATGGAACCTCTTGCTTAATTTGTATACTGCCAAATATCAGATGGTGTGAAGTTGGATTACAGGGTAACTTTATAAAACTTCTGTGAAATTGACACATTATGGACACCGATAGTTCAGCCTAGCTGTGCCCAATCATCTGCCATGTTGAGGCAGTCCCTCCTTGTGTGTTCTTTTTATTTACAGCCTGACGAAGACCTTCAGGTCGAAGCCGTTGCACAATAGAACTACAGGAGTAATCACCAGTGTGCAGGTATCTATTTTTTCTCATTATTTTACTTCTTGCACCTGCATGTTACTGGATATGCGTACACTACTTCAAAGCTGATTTAGTTAACATATTTACTTAATTTGGGATGACATACAGGGATCACTTATGTAACAGACGTGGGCAGTATTTGGAGAATATGTAAATCCTGAATGATTTTATGATCAAGTGGACATATTGCCCGCTGTCCACCAGAGCAGACCCCAACATCACGTCTGTTATCCCTCACCATGGGTGATAAACCCAAGAGAGAGGGGGTCCAAGGAATCATGGGTAAGGCATTGCTAGGGGGGTCAAAGGTCACAGTCTATCACTGTAGTCTTCTTTCTCTTTTTCTATTGGGTTGGAAGGGAGGGAGCGGGTGGGTGGAGGGGGCACTCGTGGTCAGGTCAAGGTTGAGAGAGCCGCATGTTCCCAATGGAGTAGTCTTCTAGGAGTAATTAGGACTGTTTCTGGTCGAAGACACCTTCAACTGGTTGCATGATCATTTGTGAAAAAACGTTGAACTTGTTCCAGCCAGGTTTATGCTCTGTTATGTAATGGAATGCTAAGACACAACACGTTAACATCAATTTAAATGTTACCCTGATTGTATGCGATTATCACATTTTTAAATAAACATCACATGGTTTATATCTGTTTTAAGGATGGAAGGATGAACTGTTCTTTCTCTCGCAGCCTCTTGCTAATGAAATAAAACATATAGCCTTTTTGAAATATATGCCCAGGTTTGAAACCCTTAAACTTAAGATATGGAAGCTTTCAACATCTTCAAAGTCTATCCAACTTAACACGTTTAGAGTGGATGATTTATTACAGCTTTACAGACTTACGAAGAGTGGGAAGTATAACAGAAGAGTTAGCATTTTCCCCCTACTAAAGCCGTCCCTCGTTGAATTAGGGAATAACGGAAACTTATGCAGACACACGTGGAGGAGGGAGGGCTGAGGGCAGAACAGTGAGGCTGAGCTCTGGGGGTGTTGGTTGTGAGGAATGGCTGTTTTGTCAGGGATGCCAGGGAGCTCTGTGGTTCAGACTGACTGGGCTGCAGGCCCACAGACAGGCCTCTGAGAGACTCATGGCTTCCCATGTGGTTGGGGAAACACAGTAGGCCACATAGTAGACCACATACATCCAAATATATAGAGATTTTTATATATAATAGTAGTATTGACAAAATGTATTGTTAGATCAAATTCCTTTTCCACTTGTGTAAAAACAACTGATCAGATTCATTATTATGCAATTATAATTAGATTCACATGCAAAAATTGCTATATCGATACATGAATTTAGCGCATTATAAAGAGTTACATTTTAGGATCCAGCTGAGATTTACCTTACACTTTAACAGGAAGCTCTGTACCAATAGGGCATTTGGTTTATGAGTTTCAACCAATGAGGGTACTTGTTGAATTTATAGTACCAAGTCACTTCTGATCCTGAAATATGATTTACTTTAGTTTAAAGTTGTTAATCTCTGTCTTTGGAAACCTCTTCCTCCGTGTACTTTTCAGCAGAATGCAGAATGTCTTTAAATGTTATTTCAAGATAGACTGAACTGAAGGGAGGTGATGTGAGGTCCTTCTGTGGGTTGGAAGAGGCAAGGAAGGTGTGTGTGTGTGTGTGTGTGTGTGTGTGTGTGTGTGTGTGTGTGTGTGTGTGTGTGTGTGTGTGTGTGTGTGTGTGTGTGTGTGTGTGTGTGTGTGTGTGTGTGTGTGTGTGTGTGTGTGTGTGTGTGTGTACATGAGTGTACATTGTGTGTGTGTGTGTGTGCTGCTGGCAGATGTGCAGGGTTATAATTTTACAGGATGTTTTTGGGGAACTCTGTCGGTGTGACCCCGGTCCCCTGTACCCACTCAATTACTGGCCATGATGATGTGTTTAAATCTACATGATGCTCTGGTGACCTCTTGGTAATGTGAAGCATAATATACAGTGCCAGTCAAAAGTTTGGACACACCTACTCATTCAATGATTTTTTATATTTTTTTTTCTACATTGTTACTACATTTTTGCAATTCGTTCCAGTCATTGGCAGCAGAGAACTGGAAGGAAAGGCGGCCAAATGAGGTGTTGGCTTTGGTGATGACCAGTGAGATATACCTGCTGGCGCACGTGCTACAGGTGGGTGTTGTTATCGTGAGCTGAGATGAGGCAGAGCTTTACCTAGCGTAGACGACCTGGAGCCAGTGGGTCTGACGACGAATATGTGGTGAGGGCCAGGCGACTCGAGCATACAGTCTGCAGTGGTGGGTGGTATAAGGGGCATTGGTGACAAATTGGCACTGTATCCACTGTATCCAGTTTGCTGAGTAGAATATTGGAAGCTATTTGGTAAATGACATCGCTGAAATCCGGTAGGATAGTCAGTTTTGCGCCTTGAGTGAGGCTTTGTTGCTAAATAGGAAGCCGATTCTAGATGTTTAATATTTTATCTGTTATTTTACCATGTAAGTTGACTGAGAACATGTTCTCATTTACAGCAACGACCTGGGGAATAGTTACAGGGGAGAGGAGGGGGATGAATGAGCCAATTGTAAACTGGGGATTATTAGGTGACCGTGATGGTTTGAGGGCCAGATTGGGAATTTAGCCAGGACACCAGGGTAACACGCCTACTCTTACTACAAATCAAATCAAATTTATTTATATAGCCCTTCGTACATCAGCTGATATCTCAAAGTGCTGTACTGAAACCCAGCCTAAAACCCCAAACAGCAAACAATGCAGGTGTAAAAGCACGGTGGCTAGGAAAAACTCCCTAGAAAGGCCAAAACCTAGGAAGAAACCTAGAGAGGAACCAGGCTATGTGGGGTGGCCAGTCCTCTTCTGGCTGTGCTGGGTGGAGATTATAACAGAACATGGCCAAGATGTTCAAATGTTCATAAATGACCAGCATGGTAAAATAATAGGTTTGGGACAGGTAGCACGTCCGGTGAACAGGTCAGGATTCCATAGCCTCAGGCAGAACAGTTGAAACTGGAGCAGCAGCATGGCCAGGTGGACTGGGGACAGCAAGGAGTCATCATGTCAGGTAGTCCTGGGACATGGTCCTAGGGCCCAGGCCAGTTGAAACTGGAGCAGCAGCATGGCCAGGTGGACTGGGGACAGCAAGGAGTCATCATGTCAGGTAGTCCTTGGGGCATGGTCCTAGGGCTCAGGTCCTCCGAGAGAGAGAAAGAAAGAGAGAAGGAGAGAATTAGAGAACGCACACGTAGATTCACACAGGACACCGAATAGGACAGGAGAAGTACTCCAGATATAACAAACTGACCCTAGCCCCCCGACACATAAACTACTGCAGCATAAATACTGGAGGCTGAGACAGGAGGGGTCAGGAGACACTGTGGCCCCATCCGAGGACACCACCGGACAGGGCCAAACAGGAAGGATTATAACCCCACCCACTTTGCCAAAGCACAGCCCCCACACCACTAAAGGGATATCTTCAACCACCAACTTACCATCCTGAGACAAGGCCGAGTATAGCCTACAAAGATCTCCGCCACGGCACAACCCAAGGGGGGGGGGGGCGCCAACCCAGACAGGCTGACCACAACAGTGAATCAACCCACCCAGGTGACGCACCCGCCCCCAGGGACGGCATGAGAGAGCCCCAGCAAGCCAGTGACTCAGCCCCCGTAACAGGGTTAGAGGCAGAGAATCCCAGTGGAAAGAGGGGAACCGGCCAGGCAGAGACAGCAAGGGCGGTTCGTTGCTCCAGAGCCTTTCTGTTCACCTTCCTACTCCTGAGCCAGACTACACTCAATTATATGACCCACTGAAGAGATGAGTCTTCAGTAAAGACTTAAAGGTTGAGACCGAGTTTGCGTCTCTGACATGGGTAGGCAGACCGTTCCATAAAAATGGAGCTCTATAGGAGAAAGCCCTGCCTCCAGCTGTTTGCTTAGAAATTCTAGGGACAATTAGGAGGCCTGCGTCTTGTGACCGTAGCGTACGTGTAGGTATGTACGGCAGGACCAAATCAGAGAGGTAGGTAGGAGCAAGCCCATGTAATGCTTTGTAGGTTAGCAGTAAAACCTTGAAATCAGCCCTTGCTTTGACAGGAAGCCAGTGTAGAGAGGCTAGCACTGGAGTAATATGATCAAATCTTTTGGTTCTAGTCAGGATTCTAGCAGCCGTATTTAGCACTAACTGAAGTTGATTTAGTGCTTTATCCGGGTAGCCGGAAAATAGAGCATTGCAGTAGTCTAACCTAGAAGTGACAAAAGCATGGATTAATTTTTCTGCATCATTTTTGGACAGAAAGTTTCTGATTTTTGCAATGTTACGTAGATGGAAAAAAGCTGTCCTCGAAATGGTCTTGATATGTTCTTCAAAAGAGAGATCAGGGTCCAGAGTAACGCCGAGGTCCTTCACAGTTTTATTTGAGACGACTGTACAACCATTAAGATTAATTGTCAGATTCAACAGAAGATCTCTTTGTTTCTTGGGACCTAGAACAAGCATCTCTGTTTTGTCCGAGTTTAATAGTAGAAAGTTTGCAGCCATCCACTTCCTTATGTCTGAAACACATGCTTCTAGCGAGGGCAATTTTGGGGCTTCACCATGTTTCATTGAAATGTACAGCTGTGTGTCATCCGCATAGCAGTGAAAGTTTACATTATGTTTTCGAATAACATCCCCAAGAGGTAAAATATATAGTGAAAACAATAGTGGTCCTAAAACAGAACCTTGAGGAACACCGAAAATTACAGTTGATTTGTCAGTGGACAAACCATTCACAAAGACAAACTGATATCTTTCTGACAGATAAGATCTAAACCAGGCCAGAACATGTCCGTGTAGACCAATTTGGGTTTCCAATCTCTCCAAAAGAATGTGGTGATCGATGGTATCAAAAGCAGCACTAAGGTCTAGGAGCACGAGGACAGATGCAGAGCCTCGGTCCGACTACAAGTGCCATGGGATCTTTAATGACCTCAGAGAGTCAGGACACCTGTTTAACATCACATCACCCTACACAGGGCAGTGTCCCCAATCACTGCCCTGGGGTTTTGGGATATTTTTTAGACCAGAGGAAAAAGTGCCACCTACTGGCCCTCCAACACCACTTCCAGCAGCACCTGGTCTCCCATCCAGTGACCGACCAGGACCAACCCTGCTTAGCTTCAGAAGCAAGCCAGCAGTGGTATGCAGGGTGGTATACTGCTGGCTATCAGTCTGGAAGGAGAGTTTACAGTCTAGCCAGACACCTAGGTATTTGTAGTTGTCCACATATTTTAAGTCAGAACCGTCCAGAGTAGTGATGCTAGTCAGGCGGGCGGGTGCGGACAGCGAATGGTTGAAAAGCATGCATTTGGGGGGATGGTAGGGGACGCCATGTGCGACTGACATGTTTTCCGTTTGCTCCCGTGGTATTCTTAAAGTTTATGTGAATTCTGCAGCAGAACCGTATTTATTTTCAAATATTAATTTGGTGATCCCTTTCTGTAAAAAACAAGACTACTTTGCTTCCGAATGTCAGCATGTCGACCAAACATAAGGCCAAAAGCATGACTTTGAGAAAACCCGGCCTACAAGACCCGCTCTCATCACCGCCCTCTCCTGAGTCTGAGGGCCCGGGGACGCACACTTCAACCGGGGACGCGGCTTGGGCTGGCGGCGCTGAAATGAACATTCTCGAGGCCATCAAACTACTACGCTCTGAGATGGTTGAAATGAAAACACAGGTGGTTGCTACGATTGAGGCCAGAATACCGGAGGTTTCTGATACTTTAAAAGCAGATTTAACCATCCTGCGGAACGAGACTGTGCCAGCAATCACAATACTCAAAACAACAACTGCGTCACACACTACAACGATTGCGGCACTGGAGGCCTCCGCTACTAATGTCTCTGATTTAACTACATCCCTGGAGGCTGAAGTTAAACGCCTAGCTGCGGATTTGAAAAAGGTGAAGGAGAGGTGCGTGAGTCTAGAGGGATTCTCTCACTGCAATAATCTGAGACTTGTATCTGTCCCAGAGTCCGCCGAAATGCATCACGCCACGGATTTCGTTTCGGGGCTGCTGAAGGATGTTCTTGCCTTAGACGAAAAGCCCCTGATTGATCGAGCCCACCGGTCGCTGCGCCCAAAGCCCCGGGATGGGTAGAGGCCCCGTGACATAATTCTATGAGTGCACTTTTTTCATGAGAAGATGGAGATCCTCTGACGAGCCCGCAATACCACTCTGAGCTTTCAAGGACAGAGCTTTTCCATCTACCAGGACCACTCCCCCACTGTTTCCAGGCAGCGCGCAGCTTTTGGACAGGCCAAACGGGTACTTCGGGACCATCCAAGTCTGAAGTATGGACTGCGATTCCCGGCCGTTTATGGATATCTCACGAGGGTAAAGACTACACATTTGAATCTCCGGATGAGGCTATGGCTCACATTCAACTTCACATCAAGAAGTCTTGAATATGCTCACAGTTCAGCAACTGTTGCTTGCGTACTGTGGATAGTAAGTAACCCACTTGTGGTACAATTATGCTTAGACATAACAGGCTAGTCTTGTATAGTTGGTGAAACTATTCAGGCTTATTTGAGGTGATCTAATGTTTTGATCGTCTAGTGTGCGTGCCTTATCTCGCTCACCTATTTAGTTTGTTTACACATTGTCTCGGTGACTCAAAATATTTTTGGTTATTTGTTTACTGCATCCGTTTGCATTGACCCAGTTAACAGTAAATGTCTCCCGAGGCTACACGGTTTTTGGGGCCTCACTTTAATTTTAAAAGTTTTGAGCGTCATTTATGCCCAGCAAACGTTCAACGTTGCGCACACATAGTTTTTTGTTATTGGTTGTAAGCTGTCTCAGCTTCAACTAGACTACTATTATAATTACTATTATTTTTGATTGTCTTACTACGATTTCCTTACTTCAAATTAGATTTTTGGCTGAGAGCCTTTATACATTTGATTTATTTTCCCTCTCAATGCCTGTTATAAGACTGGGAATACAATTATATACATCTACAAGTGGTGCTTTTGTCATTCCGTTTGCACAAGGGATTCACCCTTTGTTTTATTTAAAAAAAATACATAGCACACCCATTTTCACCTACCTCATCCCCACAGTTTTTATTTATTTACTTTTCTGCTCTTTTGCACACCAATATCTCTACCTGTACATGATCATTTATCACTCCAGTGTTAATCTGCAATATTGTAATTTTTCGCCTACCTCCTCATGCCTTTTGCACACATTGTATATAGACTCCCCTTTTTTCTCTGTGTTATTGACTTGTTAATTGTTTACTCCATGTGTAACTCTGTGTTGTCTGTTCACACTGCTATGCTTTATCTTGGCCAGGTCGCAGTTGCAAATGAGAACCTGTTCTCAACTAGCCTACCTGGTTAAATAAAGGTGAAATAAAAAAAATAAAAAAACATACAAATCTTTCTTTTTGCTGCTTGATCCACTAACAAAACGTGACTTTAAAGAGCGGGACTGTGGGTTTAGGTTTAAGACCGCACTCTCACAGACATACTGTGCGAAGAGAACATGTTCTATTTAGGCTTGTACCTCGTTTGGGGAGGTATTGTCTGGGATGGGGGGGAGGGGAAGGGGGGCAGGTTGAATTGTTCAGTTCTAATGTTGTCATTCTGTCTTTTTAGTTTTTTATTTGTTTTTTTCCTGTACTTTTTCCAAACATTTACCACCGTACATTATTACTCTGAGACAAGTTATTCTGGGGGTTTTGGGCGCTCATTGCTTTTCCTGTTATGCAGGTGAATGAGGACCCAAAAGCGACTTGGCGAAAACAGAGTCTTTATTCCAGTAAAGGAAATAGGCAATACTCCTGGACAATCAGAGCAGAAAACAAAACATAAAAAACTTAATTCCACTCGTAGTGACGAGGACAGACTGGAGACTCGACCATTAACTGTAGGTTGCCTCGGGAAGGCACCGACCGTAGCAGACTCAGACACCTGCTCACACGCAGCATCTGAGGGAAACAAGACACGACAGGGCGAGACCAAGACACAGCACGGCGAACAATATACAAGGATCCGACAGGACAGAAACGGAAAACAAGGGGAGAAATAGGGACTCTAATCAGAGGGCAAGATACGGAACAGGTGTGAAAAGACTAGATGATTGAGTAGGGGAATAGGAACAGCTGGGAGCAGGAACGGAACGATAGAGAGAAGAGAGAGAGGGAGGGAGAGAAAAAAGGGAACGAACCTAATAAGACCAGCAGGGGGAAAACGAACAGAAGGGAAAGCAAAATGACAAGACAATATAAGACAAAACATGACAGTACCCCCCCACTCACCGAGCGCCTCCTGGCGCACTCGAGGAGGAATCCTGGCGGCAACGGAGGAAATCATCAATCAGCGAACGGTCCAGCACGTCCCGAGACGGAACCCAACTCCTCTCCTCAGGACCGTAACCCTCCCAATCCACTAAGTATTGGTGACCCTGTCCCCGAGAACGCATGTCCATGATCCTACGTACCTGGTAAATAGGTGCGCTCTCGACAAGGACGGGGGGGTAAGACGAACGGGGTGCGAAGAAAGGGCTTGACACAGGAGACATGGAAGACAGGATGGACGCGACAAAGATGTCGCGGAAGAAGCAGTCGCACAGCGACAGGATTGACGACCTGGGAGACACGGAACGGACCAATGAACCGCGGAGTCAACTTACGAGAAGCTGTCGTAAGGGGAAGGTTACGAGTGGAAAGCCACACTCTCTGGCCGCAACAATACCTAGGACTCTTAATCCTACGTTTATTGGCGGCTCTCACAGTCTGTGCCCTGTAACGGCAAAGTGCAGACCTCACCCTCCTCCAGGTGCGCTCACAACGTTGGACAAACGCTTGAGCGGAGGGAACGCTGGACTCGGCAAGCTGGGATGAGAACAGAGGAGGCTGGTAACCCAGACTACTCTGAAACGGAGATAACCCGGTAGCAGACGAAGGAAGCGAGTTGTGAGCGTATTCTGCCCAGGGGAGCTGTTCTGCCCAAGACGCAGGGTTTCTAAAAGAAAGGCTGCGTAGTATGCGACCAATCGTCTGATTGGCCCTTTCTGCTTGACCGTTAGACTGGGGATGAAACCCGGAAGAGAGACTGACGGACGCACCAATCAAACGACAGAACTCCCTCCAAAACTGTGACGTGAATTGCGGACCTCTGTCTGAAATGGCGTCTAACGGGAGGCCATGAATTCTGAACACATTCTCGATGATGATTTGTGCCGTCTCCTTAGCGGAAGGAAGCTTAGCGAGGGGAATGAAATGTGCCGCCTTAGAGAACCTATCGACAACCGTAAGAATCACAGTCTTCCCCGCAGACAAAGGCAGACCGGTAATGAAGTCTAAGGCGATGTGAGACCATGGTCGAGAAGGAATGGGAAGCGGTCTGAGACGACCGGCAGGAGGAGAGTTACCTGACTTAGTCTGCGCGCAGTCCGAACAAGCAGCCACAAAACGGCGCGTGTCACGCTCCTGAGTAGGCCACCAAAAGCGCTGGCGAATAGAAGCAAGAGTACCTCGAACGCCGGGATGACCAGCTAACTTGGCAGAGTGAGCCCACTGAAGAACAGCCAGACGAGTAGAAACAGGAACCAAAAGAAGGTTACTAGGACAAGCGCGCGGCGACGCAGTGTGCGTGAGTGCTTGCTTAACCTGTCTTTCAATTCCCCAGACTGTCAACCCGACAACACGCCCATAAGGAAGAATCCCCTCGGGATCAGTAGAAGCCACAGAAGAACTAAAGAGACGGGATAAAGCATGAGGCTTGGTGTTCTTAGTACCCGGGCAATAAGAAATAACGAACTCGAAACGAGCGAAAAACAACGCCCAACAAGCATGACGCGCATTCAGTCGTTTGGCAGAACGGATGTACTCAAGGTTCCTTTGGTCAGTCCAAACGACAAAAGGAACGGTCGCCCCCTCCAACCACTGTCGCCATTTGCCTAGGGCTAAACGGATGGCGAGCAGTTCACGGTTAGCCACATCATAGTTACGTTCCGACAGTGACAGGCGATGAGAAAAATACGCGCAAGGGTGGACCCCATCGTCAGTATCGGAGCGCTGGGACAGAATGGCTCCCACGCCCACCCCCGACGCGTCAACCTCGACAATAAACTGTTTAGTGACGTCAGGTGCAACAAGGATAGGAGCGGATGCAAAACGCTTCTTGAGGAGATCAGAACAACAATCATACGACCGGTGAGGAGGAAGGGAGTTGGTTCTGGACCGACTGAAGACCGTGCGCAGACCATGATATTCCTCCGGCACTCCTGTCAAATCACCAGGTTCCTCCTGTGAAGAGGGAGCAGAACAAACAGGAGGAATAGCAGACATTAAACACTTCACATGACAAGAAACGTTCCAGGAAAGGATAGAATTACTAGACCAATCAAAAGAAGGATTATGACACACTAGCCAGGGATGACCCAAAACAACAGGTGTAAAAGGTGAACAAAAAATCAAAAAAGAAATGGTCTCACTATGGTTACCAGATACAGTGAGGGTTAAAGGTAGGGTTTCACATAATATACTGGGGAGAGGACTACCATCCAAGGCGAACATGACCGTGGGCTCCCTAACTGTCTGAGAGGAATGTCATGTTCCCGAGCCCAGGCTTCGTCCATAAAACAGCACTCCGCCCAGAGTCTATTAATGCACTGCAGGAAGCTGCCGATCCGGTCCAGCGTAGATGGACCGGTAAGGTAGTACAGGTACTTGACGGAGAGGACCGTCTAGTAGCGCTTATCAGTCGCCCTCCGCTTACTGATGAGCTCTGGCCTTTAACTGGACATGAAATGACAAAATGACCAGCGGAACCGCAATAGAGACAGAGGCGGTTGGTGATTCTCCGTTCCCTCTCCTTAGTCGAAATGCGAATACCCCCAGCTGCATGGGCTCAACACCTGAGTCAGTGGGGAAAGATGGTAGTGTCGGAGAGAGGGGAGACACAGTTAACGCGAGCTCTCTTCTATGAGCTCGGTGACGAAGATCTACCCGTCGTTCAATGCGAATAGCGAGTTCAATCAAAGAATCCACACTGGATGGAACCTCCCGAGAGAGAATCTCATCCTTAACCTTAGCGTGGAGTCCCTCCAGAAAACGAGCGAGCAACGCCTGCTCGTTCCAGTTACTGGAGGCAGCAAGAGTGCGAAACTCTATAGAGTAATCCGTTATGGATCGATTACCTTGACATAGGGAAGACAGGGACCAGGAAGCTTCTTTCCCAAAAACTGAACGATCAAAAACCCTTATCATCTCCTCTTAAAGTTCAGATAATCCTTAGTACACTCAGCGCTTGCCTCCCAGATAGCTGTGCCCCACTGCCGAGCCCGACCAGTAAGGAGTGATATGACGTAGGCAATCCGAGCTCTCTCTCTTGAGTATGTGTTGGGTTGGAGAGAGAACACTATATCACACTGGGTGAGAAAGGAGCGGCACTCAGTGGGCTGCCCAGAGTAACATGGTGGGTTATTAACCCTAGGTTCCGGAGACTCGGAAGACCAGGAAGTAGCTGGTGGCACGAGACGAAGACTCTGATACTGTCCTGAGAGGTCGGAGACCTGAGCGGCCAGGGTCTCAACGGCATGCCGAGCAGCAGACAATTCCTGCTCGTGTCTGCCGAGCATCGCTCCCTGGAAAACTCGAGAGTAGAGTAGAGAGAATCCATAGTCGCTGGGTCCATTCTTGGTCGGATCCTTCTGTTATGCAGGTGAATGAGGACCCAAAAGCGACTTGGCGAAAACAGAGTCTTTATTCCAGTAAAGGAAATAGGCAATACTCCTGGACAATCAGAGCAGAAAACAAAACATAAAAAACTTAATTCCACTCGTAGTGACGAGGACAGACTGGAGACTCGACCATTAACTGTAGGTTGCCTCGGGAAGGCACCGACCGTAGCAGACTCAGACACCTGCTCACACGCAGCATCTGAGGGAAACAAGACACGACAGGGCGAGACCAAGACACAGCACGGCGAACAATATACAAGGATCCGACAGGACAGAAACGGAAAACAAGGGGAGAAATAGGGACTCTAATCAGAGGGCAAGATACGGAACAGGTGTGAAAAGACTAGATGATTGAGTAGGGGAATAGGAACAGCTGGGAGCAGGAACGGAACGATAGAGAGAAGAGAGAGAGGGAGGGAGAGAGAAAAAAGGGAACGAACCTAATAAGACCAGCAGGGGGAAAACGAACAGAAGGGAAAGCAAAATGACAAGACAATATAAGACAAAACATGACATTTCCATTCTATGCTCTAATGACAGGGTTGAATAACGGGAATGCCCAGAGGGGCCGAAATAATACGATCAAGTACATTTCTTGGAATACCAAAGGGGTTAACAACCCGGTGAAGCGTAAGAGGGTGTTGACACACTTAAAGGGTTTGAATGCAAATATTGCATTTCTACAAGAGACTCACTTGAGGACTGGTGAGCATTTTAGGATGCGTAAGGACTGGGTTGGTCAAGTGTTCCACTCGAACTTTCATAGTAAATCAAGAGGTGCTGCTATTCTGGTTGATAAAGCTACTCCCTTTGTAGCTTCTGAGGTTATTGCTGATCCTAAGGGACGATACGTCATAGTAACCGGTGAACTGTTTTCTACCCCTCTTGTTTTGGCTAGTGTTTATGCTCCCAATTGGGATGACACAAGTTTCATTTCTTCCTTTCTGTCTACTATTCCCAATTTAGATTCTCATTTGTTGATTTAAGGGGGGATTTCAACTGTAAAATGTCCCCAGTTCTTGACAAGTCCTCACAAACAAATACAGGCCCATCTAAATGTGCCCTACTTATTCTAGCCTTTCTTCAGAAATATGCTATGTTTGAGGCCTGGTGTTTCCTACAACCTACAGATAGACAATATTTATTTTATGCTCATGTTCATCAAACATACTCCCGGATTGATTACTTCTTTTTGGACAAAAAACTTCTGTCTAACCTTCGGCAGTGTACTTACGAGAGTATTGTTATCTCTGACCATTCACCATTAGTGCTTGAACTAGAGTTTCCCCAGCGACCTCCTATGTGTTATCAATGGCGTCTCAACCCCATTTTACTCTCAGATAAGGAGTTTATCAATGTCATCTCTTCTGAAATCACCTTATTCCTAGAAACGAATTCAACACCAGGTATGTCCTGCTCTACCATATGGGAGTCTCTCAAAGCATACCTACGTGGCCAAATTATTTCTTATACAGCCAACCAAAACAGAGTTCGCTCCCAGCGACTTCGGGACCTGAGCGAGTCCATAGCCACACTGGATGAGAAGTATGCTACGGATCCTTCCTCTGATCTGCATAAAGAGTGCCAACTACTCCAATCTGAATTTGATGAGCTTTCTACCAGGCAAGCTGAACAGTTACTATTGCGAGCTCGATACAAAGTCTATGAACAAGGCGACAAGGCCAGTAAACTCCTTGCGCATCAGATCCGTAAATCTGAGGCCTCACGTTTAATCCCACAAATAAGGACCCCGTCTGGTGTCACCACAGTTATACATAAAGAGATCAATGATCAATTTAAACAATTTTACTCTGCGCTATACACCTCTGAATCCCCTCAAGACCCCTTGCTGATTGACTCCTTTAATGGCTTGAATATGCCTTCAATTGATACAGACTCCCATGACTATCTAGAAGAAGAATTTACGCTTGAGGAGATTGCAACAGCAGTGTCCGCAATGAAAAGTGGTAAATCACTGGGTCCGGACGGTTTTCCAACCGAATTTTACAGGACGTTTTCTGGTCTGCTTTGCCCATTCTTGTCTCGACTATTTGCAGAGTGCCTCAATACTTCAAAGCTACCGCCTAGTCTTTATCAGGCTTCAATTTCATTACTACTAAAGAAAAACAAAGACCCCCTGGAATGTGGATCCTATCGCCCAATCTTGCTTTTAAACTGTGATTACAAAATCCTAGCTAAGCTTTTAGCCATCCGTATGGAAGACTTGCTGCACCAAGTAATACACTCTGACCAGACTGGCTTTGTGAGAAATAGGCATTTATTTTTCAATATTAGGCGCCTTATGAATATACTGTACTCCCCAGCGTCGGAGGACCCGGAGGTGGTGGTCTCACTTGATGCCGAAAAAGCGTTTGACCGCGTTGAGTGGGATTACCTAACAGCTGCCCTTTATAGATTTGGCTTTGGCCCCAAATTCATTGCGTGGATAAAGATTCTTTATTTTTCCCCCATGGCTTCGGTACGGACTAATAACTTGTCCTCTGACTATTTTCCCTTGCACCGCAGATCCAGACAGGGTTGCCCACTCTCCCCCTTGTTGTTTGCTTTAGCAATCGAGCCTCTCGCCATTGCACTACGCTCTAATGATGCCATTCAAGGCATAATCAGGGCGGGCTGGGAGCAGAAAGTCTCGCTATATGCTGACGACCTCCTTTTGTTTATCTCCAACCTTGATACCTCATTGCCACGTGCCCTATCTGTTCTTAAAAAGTTTGGATCAATCTCAGGGTACAAGCTGAATCTAGGCAAGAGTGAGCTTTTTCCGGTAAACAAGGCTGCTTTAAAGTGCTCTTTTACAAGTTCTCAGTTTAGGATTGTCCGGGATCAATTCACTTACTTGGGAGTAAAAGTGACAAGGAAATATTCAAATTTGTTTCAGGAAAACTTTGTTGCTCTAGCAGACAGATTGAAACAATCTTTTAATTTTTGGAATTCGCTACCCCTTTCTCTTATCGGAAGGATTAATGTCATTCAAATGAATGTGTTGCCCAAATTTTTATATTTATTTCAATGTTTACCCATTTTTATTCCAAAATCCTTTTTTATTCCACTGGATCAAACATTCATGCATTTTATTTGGGATGGCAAGGTACCACGGATTGGTAGAAAACATTTACAGAAGTCTAGGTCATTGGGCGGTTTAGCTCTAACAAATTTTCAGACATACTACTGGGCTGCAAATTTCAGAGCCGTTCTGTACTGGCTGCAGACTGATCCTACTGGCCCTAGACCACTCTGGGTCCAGATGGAGTCTGAATCGTGTAAACCTGCAGCACTTTCCTCTGTGCTGTGCTCGTCTCTCCCAGTGTCCCTAGGCAAAAGGTGTGTCTGTCATGCAGGTGAAAGAGGACCCAAAAGCGACTTGGCGAAAACAGAGTCTTTAATCCAGTAAAGTGAATACAAACAAAAAAACACAACTTTCACTCGAAATGACGAGGACAAACTGGAGACTCGATCTTGAACAGCAGGTGAACAGCAGGTTGCCTCGGGAAGGCACTCGAACCAGACAGAACCTGCTCACCACGCAGCATCTGAGGAAAACACGACACGACAGGGCGATACACAATCACAGCACGGTGAATTCTAAACAAGGAACCGACAGGACAGGAACGGAACACAAAGGAAGAAATAGGGACTCTAATCAGGGGAAAGGATCGGGAACAGGTGTGGGAAGACTAAATGATTGATTAGGGGAATAGGAACAGCTGGGAGCAGGAACGGAACGATAGAGAGAAGAGAGAGCGAGAGAGTGAGAGAGGGAGGGGAGAGAGAGGATAGAAAGAGGGAAAGAACCTAATAAGACCAGCAGAGGGAAACGAATAGAATGGGGAGCACAGGGACAAGACATGATAATAAATGACAAACATGACAGTACCCCCACTCACCGAGCGCCTCCTGGCGCACTCGAGGAGGAATCCTGGCGGCAACGGAGGAAATCATCAATGAGTGAACGGTCCAGCACGTCCCGAGACGGAACCCAACTCCTCTCCTCAGGACCGTAACCCTCCCAATCCACTAAGTATTGGTGACCCCGTCCCCGAGAACGCATGTCCATGATCTTATGTACCTTGTAAATAGGTGCGCTCTCGACAAGGACGGGAGGGGGAGGGAAGACGAACGGGGGTGCGAAGAAAGGGCTTAACACAGGAGACATGGAAGACAGGATGGACGCGACGAAGATGTCGCGGAAGAAGCAGTCGCACAGCGACAGGATTGACGACCTGGGAAACACGGAACGGACCAATGAACATGGAGTCAACTTACGAGAAGCTGTCGTAAGAGGAAGGTTGCGAGTGGAAAGCCACACTCTCTGGCCGCAACAATACCTTGGACTCTTAATCCTGCGTTTATTGGCGGCTCACAGTCTGTGCCCTGTAACGGCAAAGTGCAGACCTCACCCTCCTCCAGGTGCGCTCACAACGTTGGACAAACGCTTGAGCGGAGGGAACGCTGGACTCGGCAAGCTGGGATGAGAACAGAGGAGGCTGGTAACCCAGACTACTCTGAAACGGAGATAACCCGGTAGCAGACGAAGGAAGCGACTTGTGAGCGTATTCTGCCCAGGGGAGCTGTTCTGCCCAAGACGCAGGGTTTCTGAAAGAAAGGCTGCGTAGTATGCGACCAATCGTCTGATTGGCCCTCTCTGCTTGACCGTTAGACTGGGGATGAAACCCGGAAGAGAGACTGACGGACGCACCAATCAAACGACAGAACTCCCTCCAAAACTGTGACGTGAATTGCGGCCTCTGTCTGAAACGGCGTCTAACGGGAGGCCATGAATTCTGAATACATTCTCGATAATGATTTGTGCCGTCTCCTTAGCGGAAGGAAGTTTAGCGAGGGGAATGAAATGTGCCGCCTTAGAGAACCTATCGACAACCGTAAGAATCACAGTCTTCCCCGCAGACAAAGGCAGACCGGTAATGAAGTCTAGGGCGATGTGAGACCATGGTCGAGAAGGAATGGGGAGCGGTCTGAGACGACCGGCAGGAGGAGAGTTACCCGACTTAGTCTGCGCGCAGTCCGAACAAGCAGCCACGAAACGGCGCGTGTCACGCTCCTGAGTCGGCCACCAAAAGCGCTGGCGAATAGACGCAAGAGTGCCTCGAACACCGGGATGACCAGCTAACTTGGCAGAGTGAGCCCACTGAAGAACAGCCAGACGAGTGGAAACAGGAACGAAAAGGAGGTTACTAGGACAAGCGCGCGCGACGCAGTGTGCGTGAGTGCTTGCTTAACCTGTCTCTCAATTCCCCAGACAGTTAACCCGACAACACGCCCATAAGGAAGAATCCCTCGGGATCAGTAGAAGCCACAGAAGAACTAAACAGACGGGATAAGGCATCAGGCTTGGTGTTCTTGCTACCCGGACGGTAAGAAATCACAAACTCGAAACGAGCAAAAACAACGCCCAACGAGCTTGACGGGCATTAAGTCGTTTGGCAGAACGGATGTACTCAAGGTTCTTATGGTCTGTCCAAACGACAAAAGGAACGGTCGCCCCTCCAACCACTGTCACCATTCGCCTAGGGCTAAGCGGATGGCGAGCAGTTCACGGTTACCCACATCATAGTTGCGCTCAGATGGCGACAGGCGATGAGAAAAATAAGCGCAAGGATGAACCTTATCGTCAGACTGGAAGCGCTGGGATAGAATGGCTCCCACGCCTACCTCTGAAGCGCCAAACTCGACAATGAATTGTCTAGTGACGTCAGGAGTAACGAGGATAGGAGCGGACGTAAACGTTCTTTTAGAAGATCAAAAGCTCCCTGGGCGGAACCGGACCACTTAAAACACGTCTTGACAGAAGTAAGAGCTGTGAGAGGGGCAGCAACTTGACCGAAATTACGAATGAAACGCCGATAGAAATTAGCGAAACCTAAAAAGCGCTGCAACTCGACACGTGACCTTGGAACGGGCCAATCACTGACAGCTTGACCTTAGCGGAATCCATCTGAATGCCTTCAGCGGAAATAACGGAACCGAGAAAAGTAACGGAGGAGACATGAAAAGAGCACTTCTCAGACTTTACGTAGAGACAATTCTCTAGAAGGCGCTGTAGAACACGTCGAACGTGCTGAACATGAATCTCGAGTGACGGAGAAAAATCAGGATATCGTCAAGATAGACAAAAACAAAGATGTTCAGCATGTCTCTCAGAACATCATTAACTAATGCCTGAAAAACAGCTGGCGCATTGGCGAGACCGAACGGCAGAACCCGGTACTCAAAATGCCCTAACGGAGTGTTAAACGCCGTTTTCCACTCGTCCCCCTCTCTGATGCGCACGAGATGGTAAGCGTTACGAAGGTCCAACTTAGTAAAGCACCTGGCTCCCTGCAGAATCTCGAAGGCTGATGACATAAGGGGAAGCGGATAACGATTCTTAACCGTTATGTCATTCAGCCCTCGATAATCCACGCAGGGGCGCAGAGTACCGTCCTTCTTCTTAACAAAAAGAACCCCGCCCCGGCCGGAGAGGAAGAAGGCACTATGGTACCGGCGTCAAGAGACACAGACAAATAATCCTCGAGAGCCTTACGTTCGGGAGCCGACAGAGAGTATAGTCTACCCCGAGGAGGAGTGGTCCCCGGAAGGAGATCAATACTACAATCATACGACCGGTGAGGAGGAAGGGAGTTGGCTCGGGACCGACTGAAGACCGTGCGCAGATCATGATATTCCTCCGGCACTCCTGTCAAATCGCCAGGTTCCTCCTGAGAAGTAGGGACAGAAGAAACGGGAGGGATGGCAGACATTAAACACTTCACATGACAAGAAACGTTCCAGGATAGGATAGAATTACTAGACCAATTAATAGAAGGATTATGACATACTAGCCAGGGATGACCCAAAACAACAGGTGTAAACGGTGAACGGAAAATCAAAAAGAAATAGTCTCACTGTGGTTACCAGATACTGTGAGGGTTAAAGGTAGTGTCTCAAATCTGATACTGGGAAGATGACTACCATCTAAGGCGAACATGGGCGTAGGCTTCTCTAACTCTCTGAAAGGAATGTCATGTTTCCGAACCCATGCTTCGTCCATGAAACAACCCTCAGCCCCAGAGTCTATCAAGGCACTACATGTAGCACCCGAACCGGTCCAGCGTAGATGGACCGACAAAGTAGTACAGGATTTTGATGGAGAGACTTGAGTAGTTGCGCTCACCTGTAGCCCTCCGCTTACAGATGAGCTCTGGCTTTTACTGGACATGAATTAACAAAATGTCCAGCAACTCCGCAATAGAGGCACAGGCGGTTGGTGATCCTCCGTTCCTCTCCTTAGTCGAGATGCGAATCCCTCCCAGCTGCATGGGCTCAGTCTCTGAGCCAGAGGAGGGAGATGGTTGCGATGCGGAGCAGGGAAACACCGTTGATGCGAGCTCTCTTCCACGAGCCCGGTGACGAAGATCTACCCGTCGTTCTATGCGGATGGCGAGAGCAATCAAAGAGTCCACATCTGAAGGAACCTCCCGGGAGAGAATCTCATCCTTAACCACTGCGTGGAGTCCCTCCAGAAAACGAGCGAGCAGCGCCGGCTCGTTCCACTCACTAGAGGCAGCAAGAGTGCGAAACTCAATAGAATAATCCGTTATGGACCGTTCACCTTGGCATAAGGAAGCCAGGGCCCTAGAAGCCTCCCTACCAAAAACTGAACGGTCAAAAACCCGAATCATCTCCTCTTTAAAGTTCTGGAACTTGTTAGAGCAATCAGCCCTTGCCTCCCAGATAGCTGTGCCCCATTCTCGAGCCCGGCCAGTAAGGAGTGAAATGACGTAAGCAACCCGAGCTCTCTCTCTAGAGTATGTGTTGGGTTGGAGAGAGAACACAATCTCACACTGCGTGAGAAAGGAGCGGCATTCAGTGGGCTGCCCGGAGTAGCAAGGTGGGTTATTAACCCTAGGTTCTGGAGGCTCGGCAGGCCAGGAAGTAACAGGTGGCACGAGACGTAGACTCTGGAACTGTCCAGAGAGGTCGGAAACCTGAGCGGCCAGGTTCTCCACGGCATGGCGAGCAGCAGACAATTCCTGCTCGTGTCTGCCGAGCATGGCTCCTTGGATCTCGACGGCAGTGTAACGAGCGTCTGAAGTCGCTGGGTCCATTCCTTGGTCGGTTCCTTCTGTCATGCAGGTGAAAGAGGACCCAAAAGCGACTTGGCGAAAACAGAGTCTTTAATCCAGTAAAGTGAATACAAACAAAAAAACACAACTTTCACTCGAAATGACGAGGACAAACTGGAGACTCGATCTTGAACAGCAGGTGAACAGCAGGTTGCCTCGGGAAGGCACTCGAACCAGACAGACTCAGACACCTGCTCACCACGCAGCATCTGAGGAAAACACGACACGACAGGGCGATACACAATCACAGCACGGTGAATTCTAAACAAGGAACCGACAGGACAGGAACGGAACACAAAGGAAGAAATAGGGACTCTAATCAGGGGGAAAGGATCGGGAACAGGTGTGGGAAGACTAAATGATTGATTAGGGGAATAGGAACAGCTGGGAGCAGGAACGGAACGATAGAGAGAAGAGAGAGCGAGAGAGTGAGAGAGGGAGGGGGAGAGAGAGGGATAGAAAGAGGGAAAGAACCTAATAAGACCAGCAGAGGGAAACGAATAGAATGGGGAGCACAGGGACAAGACATGATAATAAATGACAAACATGACAGTGTCAACCCAATTGTAAAGCAGTCTCTTAAAATTTGGAATCAGTTCCGTTTAGCCTTTAACCTCCGAGGCTTTTCTCTATCACGCCCAATCAATCAGAACATTTTATTTCCTCCATCTTTGGGAATTAATATTTAAATGTTTCTCTGATATATATGACACTGTTATAGATCGTCTCCCCTTACAGCCCTTTTTGGAGTACTGCCCATGGGTACCCCCCTATCAAGAATCCAGTCGGACACTGTTGCTTATACAACTCTTTTAGCTAGACGGCTAATACTACAGAACTGGAAGATGGCAGCTCCCCCTTCTTAAAAATATTGGGTGAGGGATGTGTTGTGCTCTCTGAAACTAGAAAAATCAAATTCAATTCACGTGGGAACCCCAAACTGTTTGATGAGGCTTGGGCTCCATTCCGGTCTTACTTTAAACAGTCCATCCTCTGATGGCATTCCAATTAATACTAAAATAAGTCTGTGACTTAAGGGTTGGAGGAGCCCCTCTCTTTGTTTTTGCTGGGGGGCATTAAGGTCCATGTGCTTATTGATTGTGATCCGCAGATGCCTTGTTCATCTTGCTCGGGCAGAGACTGAAGTGTGAGCTTGTTTTTCCCAGTTATTTTTACACTTTGTTCACGCCTACATGAATAATCATTTTATTTTTTTATTTTAAAGCATTGTAAAAAAAAACCTGTCCAGTGGATGGTCGGTCTGTGGCCATGACTCTCTGTGAGTGGTTGCATTTCTCCACCCTTATCCCTTGACTGTTTACAGGAACAATGGTGAGGTGTTTGCTCTGTCCCTATACTATAGATTGCCCTTTAACCTCTGTAGCCTTCTGCCTGGTATGTTTAACTTGTCTAAAGTATGGTATCTTTAAAGTTATTTTTTTATTTGTATTTTTATTTGTATTTTTTTTTCTAGTTGAGTATATTATTTATATTGCTTTGTCTTGTCTGTGTGTGTGTGTGTGTGTGTGTGTGTGTGTGTGTGTGTGTGTGTGTGTGTGTGTGTGTGTGTGTAAAACTTAATAAACAGAGTTTAAAAAAGAAGAAAAGTATGCATTTGGTTTTACTAGCGTTTAAGAACAGTTGGAGGCCATGGAAGGAGTGTTGTTTGGCATTGAAGCTCATTTGGAGGTTAGTTAACACAGTGTCCAAAGAAGGGCCAGATATATACAGAATGGTGTCTGCAGCGATACGCCACACCATCCCATCTGGTTTGCTCTTAGTCCCACTATCATTTATTTTTCAACAGGACAATGACTCAACACACCTCCAGGTTGTGTAAGGGCTACTTGACCAAGAAGGAGAGTGTTGAGGTGCTTCATCAGATGACCAGGCCTCCACAATCACCTGACCTCAACCCAATTAAGATAGTTTGGGATGAGTTGGACTGCAGAGTGAAGTAAAAGCAGCCAACAAGTGCTCAGCAAATGTGGGAACACCTTCAAGACTGTTGGAAAAGCATTCCAGGTGAAGCTGGTAGAGAGAATGCCAAGAGTGTGCAAAGCTGTTATCAAGGCAAAGGGTAGCTACTTTTGAAGAATCTCAAATATAACACATATTTAGATTTGTTAAACACTTTTTTTGGTTACTACATGATTCCATATGTGTTATTTCATAGCTGTGATATCTTCACTGTTATTCTACAATGTAGAAAATTGCATAAAATAAATAAAAACCCTTGAATGAATAGGTGTGTCTAAACTTTTGACTGGTACTGTATATGCACTGTGGGGGATACAGTGTGCATACATAGGCATATTATTTATTCAGCCGACGATATAAGGTAGTGAAATATAAAGTTGTACTTTCCTTGAGTGAGAAGAAACAGTGAAAAAATGATTTAACCTGCAAAATTCAAAAAAATGTTTTGCTTAAACTATGTTCAATTTAATGAGCATTTTTCTTTTTTTTTTATTCCCCCCAGTAAAATTGGCATATATTAGAGTCAAAAGGCTAACAAATATTTATTTATAGCCTAAAGAGGTTGAGGTTCCTTTAAATTGAAATAACATATTTGCTCAAAATAACACACTATGCATATGTGAATGTATGGTGTAGTCAGTGTTGACTCATTATTACTATGTATTATAGGCTACATTGTATTGCTTGTAACAATAACTCCAGACTGATACAGTATATGATGAACAGGCTCGTGCATGCTGAATGCACATTTGCAGCTGGGGATATCCTTTTTTTGCTCTTCAGAGTATCCTTGAATGAGAAGACAGATTCACTTTTGTTTGGATAGGGGGTGTCCCTCCCTCCACGCTTCATGTGACAAAAAAAGACCGCCCCCCTTCAATTCCCATGGATCGAATCACAGAACCCCAGCTTCAAGACATCTGTTCCTCTACAAGAGAGCGTGCCCCGCATTCAGAGCTGTGACCGACTGTCTGTCGTGGTACCCTACATTTGCCCGTGATTATCAGCCGACAATCATAATAGACGTTGACCCAAACTCACCCTGCTCTTCTTTTCGCAATTTATAGACCGGAGGGAATCGGAACGAGGGTTTTTACCTCCTCTCCATCTCTCGCGTCCAAGCAGAGAGAGCAACCGCCGTGCGTCAACCCGGTGCCATAGAGTAGCAGATTTATTTTTGTCTGCCCTCTAGCCGGGAGTTTCGCATCCTCCGCGTCTGGCTTGGAGGGTGAAGGACAACGAAGAGTTTATTAAAATATCTTGATACCCGATGTGTGAATATTTAGCGCTTATGGACATTTATTTTCTCGCATTCAGTCATCGTTAGAAGACGACTGTCATAATGGAGTCAGTGGAAAAGGAGTGTGGAGCGTTGGGTGGATTATTCCAAGCTATCGTCAACGACATGAAGGTACCAGAGCTCGATGAAGTCGACAGTTTTTTCCGACCTATTGCATGGATAATCTGACTCAATTTACTGCCTTTGTTTCCTCTCATATTCTGTACCGCCTCACTGGCTATGCGAAAGGAGAAATTGTGATAAATATTTTTCCTTTATGTTACTTGCCTAGAGTGGCAGCTGCTCTGATGACGACCAACATGTCTTTGAATATAATCAAGCTGCTGATAGTTTGAGTTAATATTTGTAGGTTATAGGCTACAGAATTTGTTGTGCAAAATTTGTTGTACAATTGTTCCATTGAAAATATGAGTTAGCTTGTACTTTTCAATAATTAAACATACTTTAAAAGGAAGTCAATAACTGAATATCAGAGTAATGACTGAATAGATTAGATAGTGTTCCAACTGATCCACTGCTAAATCAGTAATGGTTACAACAAACAACTGTAATTGTGGATGTCTTATTGGATATATGGCAGCTCCCTAACCTAATCATAACAAAACATGACAAACAACTGCTGTGACAGGGACATAACAAGTATGTGGCACACACTGATCACATAACCCATAACATGTTTGTCTAACATCAGGCCAATAATGGAGAGGGGTTAATTGATCCAATTTGGAAACCCCTTCTCATCCAGGAAAGCAGCTCATTGACAAAGACGTGTCAAATGAAATGGCCAGTTTGGCCACTAGGCTGTGAATCATGTAGACCATGGTCGGACTCGCAAGATTATGGTCCCAATGCAGTGTCCACCAGCAAAGATTATGATGTCTTTCTTTACAATTAGATACAGGGAGGGAGGGGAGCCTATTCAGATTATGGTCACAATGCAGTGTCCACAAGCAAAGATTATGTCTCTCTTTATTATTAGATACAGGGGGGAGGGGAGCCTATTCAGATTATGGTCACAATGCAGTGTCCACAAGCAAAGATTATGTCTCTCTTTATTATTAGATACAGGGAGGGAGGGGAGCCTATTCAGATTATGGTCACAATGCAGTGTCCACCAGCAAAGATTATGATGTCTTTCTTTACAATTAGATACAGGGAGGGAGGGAGCCTATTCAGATTATGGTCACAATGCAGTGTCCACCAGCAAAGATTATGTCTCTCTTTATTATTAGATACAGGGGGAGGGGAGCCTATTCAGATTATGGTCACAATGCAGTGTCCACCAGCAAAGATTATGTCTCTCTTTATTATTAGATACAGGGGGAGGGGAGCCTATTCAGATTATGGTCACAATGCAGTGTCCACCAGCAAAGATTATGTCTCTCTTTATTATTAGATACAGGGGGAGGGGAGCCTATTCAGATTATGGTCACAATGCAGTGTCCACCAGCAAAGATTATGTCTCTCTTTATTATTAGATACAGGGGGAGGGGAGCCTATTCAGATTATGGTCACAATGCAGTGTCCACCAGCAAAGATTATGATGTCTTTCTTTATTATTAGATACAGGGAGGGAGGGGCCTATTCAGATTATGGTCACAATGCAGTGTCCACCAGCAAAGATTATGATGTCTTTCTTTATTATTAGATACAGGGAGGGAGGGGAGCCTATTCAGATTATGGTCACAATGCAGTGTCCACCAGCAAAGATTATGATGTCTTTCTTTATTATTAGATACAGGGAGGGAGGGGAGCCTATTCAGATTATGGTCACAATGCAGTGTCCACCAGCAAAGATTATGATGTCTTTCTTTATTATTAGATACAGGGAGGGAGGGGAGCCTATTCAGATTATGGTCACAATGCAGTGTCCACCAGCAAAGATTATGTCTCTCTTTATTATTAGATACAGGGGGGAGGGGAGCCTATTCAGATTATGGTCACAATGCAGTGTCCACCAGCAAAGATTATGATGTCTTTCTTTATTATTAGATACAGGGAGGGAGGGGAGCCTATTCAGATTATGGTCACAATGCAGTGTCCACCAGCAAAGATTATGTCTCTCTTTATTATTAGATACAGGGGGGGAGGGGAGCCTATTCAGATTATGGTCACAATGCAGTGTCCACCAGCAAAGATTATGATGTCTTTCTTTATTATTAGATACAGGGAGGGAGGGGAGCCTATTCAGATTATGGTCACAATGCAGTGTCCACCAGCAAAGATTATGTCTCTTTTATTATTAGATACAGGGAGGGAGGGGAGCCTATTCAGATTATGGTCACAATGCAGTGTCCACCAGCAAAGATTATGATGTCTTTCTTTATTATTAGATACAGGGGGGAGGGGAGCCTATTCAGATTATGGTCACAATGCAGTGTCCACCAGCAAAGATTATGATGTCTTTCTTTATTATTAGATACAGGGAGGGAGGGGAGCCTATTCAGATTATGGTCACAATGCAGTGTCCACCAGCAAAGATTATGTCTCTCTTTATTATTAGATACAGGGGGAGGGGAGCCTATTCAGATTATGGTCACAATGCAGTGTCCACCAGCAAAGATTATGATGTCTTTCTTTATTATTAGATACAGGGAGGGAGGGAAGCCTATTCAGATTATGGTCACAATGCAGTGTCCACCAGCAAAGATTATGATGTCTTTCTTTATTATTAGATACAGGGAGGGAGGGGAGCCTATTCAGATTATGGTCACAATGCAGTGTCCACCAGCAAAGATTATGATGTCTTTCTTTATTATTAGATACAGGGGGAGGGGAGCCTATTCAGATTATGGTCACAATGCAGTGTCCACCAGCAAAGATTATGATGTCTTTCTTTATTATTAGATACAGGGAGGGAGGGGAGCCTATTCAGATTATGGTCACAATGCAGTGTCCACCAGCAAAGATTATGATGTCTTTCTTTATTATTAGATACAGGGAGGGAGGGGAGCCTATTCAGATTATGGTCACAATGCAGTGTCCACCAGCAAAGATTATGATGTCTTTCTTTATTATTAGATACAGGGAGGGGAGGGGAGCCTATTCAGATTATGGTCACAATGCAGTGTCCACCAGCAAAGATTATGATGTCTTTCTTTATTATTAGATACAGGGAGGGAGGGGAGCCTATTCAGATTATGGTCACAATGCAGTGTCCACCAGCAAAGATTATGTCTCTTTTATTATTAGATACAGGGGGAGGGGAGCCTATTCAGATTATGGTCACAATGCAGTGTCCACCAGCAAAGATTATGATGTCTTTCTTTATTATTAGATACAGGGAGGGAGGGGAGCCTATTCAGATTATGGTCACAATGCAGTGTCCACCAGCAAAGATTATGTCTCTCTTTATTATTAGATACAGGGGGGAGGGGAGCCTATTCAGATTATGGTCACAATGCAGTGTCCACCAGCAAAGATTATGATGTCTTTCTTTATTATTAGATACAGGGAGGGAGGGGAGCCTATTCAGATTATGGTCACAATGCAGTGTCCACCAGCAAAGATTATGTCTCTCTTTATTATTAGATACAGGGAGGGAGGGGAGCCTATTCAGATTATGGTCACAATGCAGTGTCCACCAGCAAAGATTATGATGTCTTTCTTTATTATTAGATACAGGGGGGGAGGGGAGCCTATTCAGATTATGGTCACAATGCAGTGTCCACCAGCAAAGATTATGATGTCTTTCTTTATTATTAGATACAGGGAGGGAGGGGAGCCTATTCAGATTATGGTCACAATGCAGTGTCCACCAGCAAAGATTATGTCTCTCTTTATTATTAGATACAGGGGGAGGGGAGCCTATTCAGATTATGGTCACAATGCAGTGTCCACCAGCAAAGATTATGATGTCTTTCTTTATTATTAGATACAGGGAGGGAGGGAAGCCTATTCAGATTATGGTCACAATGCAGTGTCCACCAGCAAAGATTATGATGTCTTTCTTTATTATTAGATACAGGGAGGGAGGGGAGCCTATTCAGATTATGGTCACAATGCAGTGTCCACCAGCAAAGATTATGATGTCTTTCTTTATTATTAGATACAGGGGGAGGGAGCCTATTCAGATTATGGTCACAATGCAGTGTCCACCAGCAAAGATTATGATGTCTTTCTTTATTATTAGATACAGGGAGGGAGGGAGCCTATTCAGATTATGGTCACAATGCAGTGTCCACCAGCAAAGATTATGATGTCTTTCTTTATTATTAGATACAGGGGGGAGGGGAGCCTATTCAGATTATGGTCACAATGCAGTGTCCACCAGCAAAGATTATGATGTCTTTCTTTATTATTAGATACAGGGAGGGAGGGAAGCCTATTCAGATTATGGTCACAATGCAGTGTCCACCAGCAAAGATTATGATGTCTTTCTTTATTATTAGATACAGGGAGGAGGGGAGCCTATTCAGATTATGGTCACAATGCAGTGTCCACCAGCAAAGATTATGATGTCTTTCTTTATTATTAGATACAGGGAGGGAGGGAAGCCTATTCAGATTATGGTCACAATGCAGTGTCCACAAGCAAAGATTATGTCTCTCTTTATTATTAGATACAGGGGGGAGGGGAGCCTATTCAGATTATGGTCACAATGCAGTGTCCACAAGCAAAGATTATGTCTCTCTTTATTATTAGATACAGGGAGGGAGGGGAGCCTATTCAGATTATGGTCACAATGCAGTGTCCACCAGCAAAGATTATGTCTCTCTTTATTATTAGATACAGGGAGGGAGGGGAGCCCATTCAGATTATGGTCACAATGCAGTGTCCACCAGCAAAGATTATGATGTCTTTCTTTATTATTAGATACAGGGAGGGAGGGGAGCCTATTCAGATTATGGTCACAATGCAGTGTCCACCAGCAAAGATTATGATGTCTTTCTTTATTATTAGATACAGGGAGGGAGGGGAGCCTATTCAGATTATGGTCACAATGCAGTGTCCACCAGCAAAGATTATGTCTCTCTTTATTATTAGATACAGGGGGGAGGGGAGCCTATTCAGATTATGGTCACAATGCAGTGTCCACCAGCAAAGATTATGTCTCTCTTTATTATTAGATACAGGGGGAGGGGAGCCTATTCAGATTATGGTCACAATGCAGTGTCCACCAGCAAAGATTATGTCTCTCTTTATTATTAGATACAGGGGGAGGGAAGCCTATTCAGATTATGGTCACAATGCAGTGTCCACCAGCAAAGATTATGTCTCTCTTTATTATTAGATACAGGGGGAGGGGAGCCTATTCCGATTATGGTCACAATGCAGTGTCCACCAGCAAAGATTATGTCTCTCTTTATTATTAGATACAGGGAGGGAGGGAAGCCTATTCAGATTATGGTCACAATGCAGTGTCCACCAGCAAAGATTATGTCTCTCTTTATTATTAGATACAGGGGGGGAGGGGAGCCTATTCAGATTATGGTCACAATGCAGTGTCCACCAGCAAAGATTATGTCTCTCTTTATTATTAGATACAGGGGGGGAGGGGTGTTATGCAGGTGAAGGAGGACCCAAACGCGACTTAACAGAAACAGAGTTTATTAATGCTCAAAACCGAATAACTGAAATCCTCTAGATAGTAGAGGGGAAAACAACTGGAGAAGCGGCCACAGACTGCAGGTCGCTTCGGGTAGGCGCAGGCCGTAGTCAACTGAGACACCTGCTCACACGCAGCGTCTGAAGAAGGCACAAAACACGACAGGACAGGGTGATACACAATCACGGCAAAAAACACGACAGGACAGGGCGAAACGCAATTACAGCATGGAATACAAAACAAGGAACCGAACGGAACAGGAACGGATCACAAAGGAATAAATAGGGAGTCTAATCAGGGGAAAGGATCGGGAACAGGTGTGGAAAGACTAAATGATGATTAGGGGAATAGGAACAGCTGGGAGCAGGAACGGAACGACAGAGAGAAGAGAGAGCGAGAGAGTGAGAGAGGGAGGGGGAGAGAGAAGGATAGAACCAAACAAGACCAGCAGAGGGAAACGAATAGCATGGGGAGCACAGGGACAAGACATGACAATGAATGACAAACATGACAGTACCCCCACTCACCGAGCGCCTCCTGGCGCACTCGAGGAGGAATCCTGGCGGCAACGGAGGAAATCATCGATGAGCGAACGGTCCAGCACGTCCCGAGACGGAACCCAACTCCTCTCCTCAGGACCGTAACCCTCCCAATCCACTAGGTATTGGGACCCCGTCCCCCGAGAACGCATGTCCATAATTTTATGTACCTTGTAAATAGGTGCGCTCTCGACAAGGACGGGAGGGGGGAGGGAAGACGAACGGGGGTGCGAAGAAAGGGCTTAACACAGGAGACATGGAAGACAGGATGGACGCGACGAAGATGTCGCGGAAGAAGCAGTCGCACAGCGACAGGATTGACGACCTGGGAGACACGGAACGGACCAATGAACCGCGGAGTCAACTTACGAGAAGCTGTCGTAAGAGGAAGGTTGCGAGTGGAAAGCCACACTCTCTGGCCGCAACAATACCTTGGACTCTTAATCCTGCGTTTATTGGCGGCTCTCACCGTCTGTGCCCTGTAACGGCAAAGTGCAGACCTCACCCTCCTCCAGGTGCGCTCACAACGTTGGACAAACGCTGAGCGGAGGGAACGCTGGACTCGGCAAGCTGGGATGAGAACAGAGGAGGCTGGTAACCCAGACTACTCTGAAACGGAGATAACCCGGTAGCAGACGAAGGAAGCGAATTGTGAGCGTATTCTGCCCAGGGAGCTGTTCTGCCCAAGACGCAGGGTTCCTGAAAGAAAGGCTGCGTAGTATGCGACCAATCGTCTGATTGGCCCTCTCTGCTTGACCGTTAGACTGGGGATGAAACCCGGAAGAGAGACTGACGGACGCACCAATCAAACGACAGAACTCCCTCCAAAACTGTGACGTGAATTGCGGACCTCTGTCTGAAACGGCGTCTAACGGGAGGCCATGAATTCTGAATACATTCTCAATAATGATTTGTGCCGTCTCCTTAGCGGAAGGAAGTTTAGCGAGGGGAATGAAATGTGCCGCCTTAGAGAACCTATCGACAACCGTCAGAATCACAGTCTTCCCCGCAGACAAAGGCAGACCGGTAATGAAGTCTAAGGCAATGTGAGACCATGGTCGAGAAGGAATGGGGAGCGGTCTGAGACGACCGGCAGGAGGAGAGTTACCCGACTTAGTCTGCGCGCAGTCCGAACAGGCAGCCACGAAACGGCGCGTGTCACGCTCCTGAGTCGGCCACCAAAAGCGCTGGCGAATAGACGCAAGAGTGCCTCGAACACCGGGATGACCCGCTAACTTGGCAGAGTGAGCCCACTGAAGAACAGCCAGACGAGTGGAAACAGGAACGAAAAGGAGGTTACTAGGACAAGCGCGCGGCGACGCAGTGTGCGTGAGTGCTTGCTTAACCTGTCTTTCAATTCCCCAGACTGTTAACCCGACAACACGCCCATAAGGAAGAATCCCCTCGGGATCAGTAGAAGCCACAGAAGAACTAAACAGACGGGATAAGGCATCAGGCTTGGTGTTCTTGCTACCCGGACGGTAAGAAATCACAAACTCGAAACGAGCGAAAAACAACGCCCAACGAGCTTGACGGGCATTAAGTCGTTTGGCAGAACGGATGTACTCAAGGTTCTTATGGTCTGTCCAAACGACAAAAGGAACGGTCGCCCTCCAACCACTGTCGCCATTCGCCTAGGGCTAAGCGGATGGCGAGCAGTTCACGGTTACCCACATCATAGTTGCGCTCAGATGGCGACAGGCGATGAGAAAAATAAGCGCAAGGATGAACCTTATCGTCAGACTGGGAGCGCTGGGATAGAATGGCTCCCACGCCTACCTCTGAAGCGTCAACCTCGACAATGAATTGTCTAGTGACGTCAGGAGTAACGAGGATAGGAGCGGACGTAAAACGTTCTCTTAGAAGATCAAAAGCTCCCTGGGCGGAACCGGACCACTTAAAACACGTCTTGACAGAAGTAAGAGCTGTGAGAGGGGCAGCAACTTGACCGAAATTACGAATGAAACGCCGATAGAAATTAGCGAAACCTAAGAAGCGCTGCAACTCGACACGTGACCTTGGAACGGGCCAATCACTGACAGCTTGGACCTTAGCGGAATCCATCTGAATGCCTTCAGCGGAAATAACGGAACCGAGAAAAGTAACGGAGGAGACATGAAAAGAGCACTTCTCAGCCTTTACGTAGAGACAATTCTCTAAAAGGCGCTGTAGAACACGTCGAACGTGCTGAACATGAATCTCGAGTGACGGAGAAAAATCAGGATATCGTCAAGATAGACAAAAACAAAAATGTTCAGCATGTCTCTCAGAACATCATTAACTAATGCCTGAAAAACAGCTGGCGCATTGGCGAGACCGAACGGCAGAACCCGGTACTCAAAATGCCCTAACGGAGTATTAAACGCCGTTTTCCACTCGTCCCCCTCTCTGATGCGCACGAGATGGTAAGCGTTACGAAGGTCCAACTTAGTAAAGCACCTGGCTCCCTGCAGAATCTCGAAGGCTGATGACATAAGGGGAAGCGGATAACGATTCTTAACCGTTATGTCATTCAGCCCTCGATAATCCACGCAGGGGCGCAGAGTACCGTCCTTCTTCTTAACAAAAAGAACCCCGCCCCGGCCGGAGAGGAAGAAGGCACTATGGTACCGGCGTCAAGAGACACAGACAAATAATCCTCGAGAGCCTTACGTTCGGGAGCCGACAGAGAGTATAGTCTACCTCGAGGAGGAGTGGTCCCCGGAAGGAGATCAATACTACAATCATACGACCGGTGAGGAGGAAGGGAGTTGGCTCGGGACCGACTGAAGACCGTGCGCAGATCATGATATTCCTCCGGCACTCCTGTCAAATCGCCAGGTTCCTCCTGAGAAGTAGGGACAGAAGAAATGGGAGGGATGGCAGACATTAAACACTTCACATGACAAGAAACGTTCCAGGATAGGATAGAATTACTAGACCAATTAATAGAAGGATTATGACATACAAGCCAGGGGTGACCCAAAACAACAGGTGTAAACGGTGAACGGAAAATCAAAAAAGACATAGTCTCACTGTGGTTACCAGATACTGTGAGAGTTAAAGGTAGTGTCTCAAATTTGATACTGGGAAGATGACTACCATCTAAGGCAAACATGGGCGTAGGCCTGTCTAACGGTCTGAAAGGAATGTTATGTTTCCGAGCCCATGCTTCGTCCATGAAACAACCCTCAGCCCCAGAGTCAATCAAAGCACTGCATGTAGCACCCGAACCGGTCCAGCGTAGATGGACCGACATAGTAGTACAAGATCTAGATGAAGGGACCTGAGTAGTAGCGCTCACCAGTAGCCCTCCGCTTACTGATGGGCTCTGGCCTCTTACTGGACATGAAATAACAAAATGTCCAGCAACTCCGCAATAGAGGCACAGGCGGTTGGTGATCCTCTGTTCCCTCTCCTTATTCGAGATGCGAATCCCTCCCAGCTGCATGGGCTCAGTCTCAAAGCCAGAGGGAGATGGTTGCGATGCGGAGCAGGGAAACACCGTTGATGCGAGCTCTCTTCCACGAGCCCGGTGACGAAGATCTACCCGTCGTTCTATGCGGATGGCGAGAGCAATCAAGGAGTCCACATCTGAAGGAACCTCCCGGGAGAGAATCTCATCCTTAACCACTGCGTGGAGTCCCTCCAGAAAACGAGCGAGCAGCGCCGGCTCGTTCCACTCACTAGAGGCAGCAAGAGTGCGAAACTCAATGGAATAATCCGTTATGGACCGTTCACCTTGGCATAAGGAAGCCAGGGCCCTAGAAGCCTCCTCACCAAAAACTGAACGGTCAAAAACCCGAATCATCTCCTCTTTAAAGTTCTGGAATCTGTTAGAGCAATCAGCCCTTGCCTCCCAGATAGCTGTGCCCCATTCTCGAGCCCGGCCAGTAAGGAGTGAAATGACGAAAGCAACCCGAGCTCTCTCTAGAGTATGTGTGGGGTTGGAGAGAGAACACAATCTCACACTGCGTGAGAAAGGAGCGGCACTCAGTGGGCTGCCCGGAGTAGCAAGGTGGGTTATTAACCCTGGGTTCAGGAGGCTCGGCAGGCCAGGGAGTAACAGGTGGCACGAGACGTAGACTCTGGAACTGTCCAGAGAGGTCGGAAACCTGAGCGGCCAGGTTCTCCACGGCATGGCGAGCAGCAGACAATTCCTGCTCGTGTCTGCCGAGCATGGCTCCTTGGATCTCGACGACAGTGTAACGAGCGTCTGAAGTCGCTGGGTCCATTCTTTGGGTTCGGTTCCTTCTGTTATGCAGGTGAAGGAGGACCCAAACGCGACTTAACAGAAACAGAGTTTATTAATGCTCAAAACCGAATAACTGAAATCCTCTAGATAGTAGAGGGGAAAACAACTGGAGAAGCGGCCACAGACTGCAGGTCGCTTCGGGTAGGCGCAGGCCGTAGTCAACTGAGACACCTGCTCACACGCAGCGTCTGAAGAAGGCACAAAACACGACAGGACAGGGTGATACACAATCACGGCAAAAAACACGACAGGACAGGGCGAAACGCAATTACAGCATGGAATACAAAACAAGGAACCGAACGGAACAGGAACGGATCACAAAGGAATAAATAGGGAGTCTAATCAGGGGAAAGGATCGGGAACAGGTGTGGAAAGACTAAATGATGATTAGGGGAATAGGAACAGCTGGGAGCAGGAACGGAACGACAGAGAGAAGAGAGAGCGAGAGAGTGAGAGAGGGAGGGGGAGAGAGAAGGATAGAACCAAACAAGACCAGCAGAGGGAAACGAATAGCATGGGGAGCACAGGGACAAGACATGACAATGAATGACAAACATGACAAGGGGAGCCTATTCAGATTATGGTCACAATGCAGTGTCCACCAGCAAAGATTATGTCTCTCTTTATTATTAGATACAGGGAGGAGGGGAGCCTATTCAGATTATGGTCACAATGCAGTGTCCACCAGCAAAGATTATGTCTCTCTTTATTATTAGATACAGGGGGGAGGGGAGCCTATTCAGATTATGGTCACAATGCAGTGTCCACCAGCAAAGATTATGTCTCTCTTTATTATTAGATACAGGGGGGAGGGGAGCCTATTCAGATTATGGTCACAATGCAGTGTCCACCAGCAAAGATTATGTCTCTCTTTATTATTAGATACAGGGAGGGAGGGGAGCCTATTCAGATTATGGTCACAATGCAGTGTCCACCAGCAAAGATTATGTCTCTCTTTATTATTAGATACAGGGAGGGAGGGGAGCCTATTCAGATTATGGTCACAATGCAGTGTCCACCAGCAAAGATTATGTCTCTCTTTATTATTAGATACAGGGGGGGAGGGGAGCCTATTCAGATTATGGTCACAATGCAGTGTCCACCAAAAAAGATTATGTCTCTCTTTATAATTAGATACAGGGAGGGAGGGGAGCCTATTCAGATTATGGTCACAATGCAGTGTCCACCAGCAAAGATTATGATGTCTTTCTTTATTATTAGATACAGGGGGGAGGGGAGCCTATTCAGATTATGGTCACAATGCAGTGTCCACCAGCAAAGATTATGATGTCTTTCTTTATTATTAGATACAGGGGGGAGGGAGCCTATTCAGATTATGGTCCCAATGCAGTGTCCACCAGCAAAGATTATGATGTCTTTCTTTATTAGATACAGGGGGGAGGGAGCCTATTCAGATTATGGTCACAATGCAGTGTCCACCAAAAAGATATGATGTCTCTCTTTATAATTAGATACAGGGAGGGAGGGGAGCCTATTCAGGTCAAGCAGGACAAGTTCACATAGGCCGAGCAGTGGCCTAGTTTGGTCTGTTGTACAACAGATGGAAAGTGTGAACTGGCATGGTAATATGGAGTACAATGTTAGGCCATAAATAGGACTAGGAGTTTTTCTTGACCACACGATCTGACCAGGAACAACTCTGGGCCCCAGTTATAAACCTTATATATATATATATATATAATAAAAATATTATATATAAAATGTGTGAGTGTATACAGTGGGGAGAACAAGTATTTGATACACTGCTGATTTTGCAGGTTTTCCTACTTACAAAGCATGTAGAGGTCTGTCATTTTGATCATAGGTACACTTCAACTGTGAGAGACGGAATCTAAAACAAAAATCCAGAAAATCACATTGTATGATTTGTAAGTAATTAATTTGCATTTTATTGCATGACATAAGTATTTGATCACCTACCAACCAGTAAGAATTCCGGCTCTCACAGACCTGTTAGTTTTTCTTTAAGAAGCCCCCCTGTTCTCCACTCATTACCTGTATTAACAGCACCTGTTTGAACTCGTTACCTGTATAAAAGACACCTGTCCACACACTCAATCAAACAAACTCCAACCTCTCCAGAATGGCCAAGACCAGACAGCTGTGTAAGGACATCAGGGATAAAATTGTAGACCTGCACAAGGCTGAGATGGGCTACAGGACAATAGGCAAGCAGCTTGGTGAGAAGGCAACAACTGTTGGCGCAATTATTAGAAAATGGAAGAAGTTCAAGATGACGGTCAATCACCCTCGGTCTGGGGCTCCATGCAACATCTCACCTCGTGGGGTATCAATGATCATGAGGAAGGTGAGGGATCAGCCCAGAACTACACAGCAGGACCTGGTCAATGACCTGAAGAGAGCTGGGACCACAGTCTCAAATAAATCCATTAGTAACACACTACGCCGTCATGGATTAAAATCCTGAAGCGCACGCAAGGTTCCCCTGCTCAGGCCAGTGCATGTCCAGGCCCATCTGAAGTTTGCCAATGACCATCTGGATGTTCCAGAGGAAGAATGGGAAAAGGTAATGTGGTCTGAGACAAAAATAGAGCTTTTTGGTCTAAACTCCACTCGCCGTGTTTGGAGGAAGAAGGATGAGTACAACCCCAAGAACACCATCCTAACTGTGAAGCATGGAGGTGGAAACATCATTCTTTGGGGATGCTTTTCTGCAAAGAGGACAGGACGACTGCACCGTATTGAGGAGAGGATGGATGGGGCCATGTATACCGAGATCTTGGCCAACAACCTCCTTCCCTCAGTAAGAGCATTGAAGATGGGTCGTGGCTGGGTCTTCCAGCATGACAACGACACGAAACACACTGCCAGGGCAACTGAGGACTGGCTCTGTAAGAAGCATCTCAAGGTCCTGGAGTGGCCTAACCTGTCTCCAGACCTGAACCCAATAGAAAATCTTTGGAGGGAGCTGAAAGTCCGTATTGCCCAGCGACAGCCCCAAAACCTGAAGGATCTGGAGAAGGTCTGTATGGAGGAGTGGGCCAAAATCCCTGCTGCAGTGTGTGCAAACCTGGTGAAGAACTACAGCAGGGGTCCCCAAACTTTTTCCTGTGAGGGCCACATAACTTTTCCCTTCTCTGATGGGGGGCCGGTGTCAGTTTGTAACAGAAAAAGTGTGACGATCGTAGGGGAGCTTAATAAATTTATTGTTTTCCAGAAAGCCACACATAACCAAATAACCCTTTCCAGGTTCTTTACAGAAAAAAAGTCAGGAAACAAATAACACTATTAATGAAATAAATAATAACTAAATAACCCTCTGAGTTCTTCACAGATAAAACAGGAAATAAATAATAACTAAATAACTCTCTCTGGGTTCTTCATAGAAAAAAAGCCATGGAACAATAACTTTCTGTTGTGCCATGCACAATCTTAACAGATAAAAGTTCAGCTCAGTTGTCAGAGCAGAATCTCTCTGACACATATGAGCAGTCTCTTAAAGTTCTTGTGTTCCTTCCTTATAATCGTTTTGTGGGTTCCAGTAGGCTTGTAGACACCGCTGTTTGCAGCTCTCTCTCATCAACTTCCCTGTGAAAACCACAAAAGAAGCAGGTTGAGAAACTGAACTAAGTGATACAGCACCTACACAGCACAATACATTTCACTACCAGTATGGTTGTAAAGATGGATTTTATCCCAGTAGATTTTATTATGATTATATTTGTTTATGCTCAGAATGACTCATTCAAGTCAGAAAAGTGAGCTTACCTATGTTCATCAGTGTGAACTGTGGGCCTGCATCTGGCTGGTGAGAAGTTGAATATCAGGTTCCATTCTAGTTACAGCCAGTCTCAAGCACTGATGCAAATGTTCATCTGTCAATCTTGATCTCATCGGGGTTTTCAGCAGTTTCATGCGAGAAAAGGTTTTCTCGCAGATATACGTGCTGCCAAAAACTGTGGACATTTTCATTGCGTGTTTTTTGATGTTTGGATATGTGTCGTTTGGGAGGGCGGCATAGAAGTCAATGAGACTGTTGGGCTTGAATGCGTCTTTCAGAACATCACAGTTCTGTAACTCAACCAACTCAAACTGATATGAAGGCTGGGCTTCATCAATGTCGGCAACAAAGGGGTTCTGAAAAAGACTGATTTCTTTTGCATGAACATGTAGTTCACTGAATCGCACACCGAACTCCGCCTTCAGCATTTCCAGTGCTTCCACGCACTTTTCAGCTGGGAACGGGACCGCTGGGTTCTCTGTCGACAGGTTTTGGGTAGCAGGAAGATGGACGAAGTTGCGCTTTTTCACTTGTTCCAAAAGCAGCGCTAATTTCACCTCAAATGCTTTTATGTGTGAATACATGTCGCAAATGAGTTTCCCCTCGCCTTGTAGCTGCAAGTTAAGGCTGTTAAGTATTTCTGTCACGTCTGTTAAAATTGCGAGGTGCCATTTCCATTCTGGGTCGATCAGCTCTGGGACCGTTTTGTCTTTTAAATGAAGAAATGCGTTAATTTCGTGTAGCAGCTCGTAAAAACGCCTCAAAACTCTGCCCCGGCTCAGCCATCGGACCTCTGTGTAGTACAGCACATCTCCGTGCGTAGACTCCAGTTCAGACAGGAATTCTTGGAACTGCCTGTGTTTAAGTCCCTTTGCTCTGATGAAGTTTATGCACGACACCACAACCTTCATTACAGAATCCCACGTCAACACTTTGCAGCACAGTGCTTGCTGGTGAATTAGGCAGTGGACTCGTAGCGGGGCGGTGAGACCCCTTTTTCCAACTCCCGGTTCATGCGTCCTATTAGACCGCGAGTTTCGCCCACCATGCTAGGAGCCCCGTCAGTCGTGATGCTAGCTAGCTTTGACCAGTCCAGGTCCAACTTCTCCATGGTTTGGCACACTTTGTCAAAAATATCCTCTCCCGTTGTAGTCCCTTTGAGACTTTGGAGGGCTGCCAGCTCCTCGCATATCTCAAAGTTTGCGCTAACTCCACGAATAAAAATGAGCAGTTGCGCTGTGTCTTGCACGTCCGTGCTCTCATCCAGTGCTAATGAAAAAAAGTCAAATTCTTTCTTCTTCTGCTGCAGCTGGGCATATACATTACTCCCAATTTCTTCAACGCGTCTGGTGATTGTACTCGCCGACAGACTTACGGCATTAAATGCATCTTTCTTCTCGGGACACACCTCCTCCGCGACAGCATCCATACATTTCTTAACAAACTCTCCGTCAGTGAAAGGCTTACCGCTTCTTGCTATCAGTTTAGCAACCCGAAAGCTGGCCCGAACGGATGCCTGGTTCAGCTGAGCTTGGCGTACAAATGTATTCTGCTGAGATAGTAGTCCACTTTTTAGCTTTGAGAGTTTGTCTGCTCGTATTTGGCCTTGCAAGCTATCGTACTTGTCTTTGTGACGGGATTCATAGTGTCGGCGAAGATTGTATTCTTTGAATACCGCCACCGTCTCTTGACAGATGAGACAAACAGCCTTTTCTTTGCATTGAACAAAAAAATAATCGTTTGTCCACTGCAGGTTAAATACCCTGCATTCTAAATCAATTTTTCTCTTACCTAACCTTTTCGCCATTATTCCGTTCTCTCTTTGACAGGGCCGGGCCTAGGATTTTTTTTCTGGAGGCCAAATAGGAAAAAAATTAGATAGCGTCTCTGGTATTGTTCAGAGGGCCGGGCCAAATGTGCTGACGGGCCGTATCCGGCCTGCGGGACGTAGTTTGGTGACCACTGAACTACAGGAAACGTATGATCTCTGTAATTGCAAACAAAGGTTTCTGTACCAAATATTAAGTTCTGCTTTTCTGATGTATCAAATACTTATGTCATGCAATAAAATGCAAATGAATTACTTAAAAAATCGTACAATGTGATTTGTCTGGGTATTTGTTTTAGATTCCGTCTCTCACAGTTGAAGTGTACCTATGATAAAAATGACAGACCTCTACATGCTTTGTAAGTGGGAAAACTGCAAAATCCACAGTGTTATCAAATACTTGTTCTCCCCACTGTATATAGAATTATTTATGTCCTTCCTCTCTCTTGGCTTCTCTGCCTCTATAAGAGGCTCAGGCTGGGATCCAGACCTGAAATTATAAAGTCGAATTTGAACTCAATTACTTACCAGGTTAAGTAAGGTCATGTCATCAGGTGCACAGTATTATTATGTGTGTCTATTGATAAAACGTATGTCTCTGAGTAGGTGTGCTGATCTAGGATCAGGGCCCCCCTGGTCCATTCATTATAATCTAAAAGGCTAAATGTATCCTATATCAGCACTCCTACTCTGATTCCTGATATTGATCATCTACTCACAGTGGATAACTGGCCATGGCCACTCGATAGCCTACCTTCTATTTATGGGGCGTAGTTTGCCAAGCACTGTAAGATGCTCAATGAGATAAGCACTAAATATCAGCATTTCATACAGTATTCTTTTGTCATTGTGTCTATGGGAGAAAGACAACATTTAGAGAAAGGGACCTATTGATTATCAGCTGGAATCAATGGTCCAGATACAGAAAACCTTACTCAGCAGTCAGCTCATCTGGCTCGTATTCACTAGGGCATGCAATGGAAAACGTCAAGTGTATTGCAATGGATAATGTAAATGAGCGTTTCTTATTGAACAAGTCCAAGTAGTCCCTCCCTGTTTTATTCAGTTTTCTACCGTTTGGTGCCTAATGAATGCATAGTGCTTGACTTCCTCCCGAGCCAGTCAAGGAGAGAATTAGCCGTATGGCTGAACCTGGTGTAGGCTAGGTACACACTGTCAGTTTCGCAGCCTGTTGAGAGGTAACTCTGCCAGTGTATCACTGACTCCCCTATATCCAACAGTGCAACATGACACAGACAAGCTGCTAGCACCTGATGCAGTTGTATAGCAGCCTGCTCTGCTCCCTTCAGATGAATTCATTAACTGAGGAAGGAAGGATCTGCCTGGATTTTGGGAGCTGTGTTTGTGTGTGTGCATGTTTCTTCACTGCGCTGCATGGATATCTTAACCCTGTTTTCACCCTGCACCCTCAGCTGTCCTGTCTCAGCCTCCTCCTGCCATTGTCAGGAGGCGTAGGGCTGAAAAGCTAATTAGCCACCTGTTGCAGTCCAGTGAAGACAGACGGAGAATGGTGAAGCATGGGGAAAACATTTTAATAGTGAAACTTGATCACTTTGTGAGGAGTTCAATTTTTCATAGAAAGATATCTTGAAAACAGAGAATGATCACTTCTTGGATATGATGACGAGAGAAATAGAAGTTGAGTGAATGATCTGGGATGTTTCTTTTGTCTATTTTCCCCTTTCTCTGCAGTCTTTTCACTTCTCTGCAAGAGAAGCTGGTGAATATGTATATAGACAGCCTGTGTCCCTCTCTCTGGTCTCTATGAGGCTCAGGCTGGGCTCCGATCCTAAGCGTGTTTTATGTTTTGGCCAGGGGCCTGTAGGGAGGAAGGCAGGCAGCTGCTGGGGCCTGTAGGGAAGCACACTCTTAGACGGAACAGTTTTTGGTTCTAGGTAGAAGCCTTTTGAGTTCCATGTAGAACCCAATAGGGTTATAACAAAGGGTTATCCTATGGAGACAGCTGAAGAACCCTTTTAGGTTCTAGATAGCAAATGTTTTTCTAAGAGTGCAGGCTGCTGCTGGGGCTCAGGGCTGGAGGGAGGCAGGCTGCTGCTAGGGCTCAGGGCTGGAGGGAGGCTGGCTGCTGCTAGGGCTCAGGGCTGGAGGGAGGCAGGCTGCTGCTGGGGCCCAGGCCTGGAAGGAGGCTGGCTACGTGTCCTCAGGGAAATCTGATCCAGCATGATTCCTTAAAGAGCAGGCACACTACCTGCCCTAACCATATTCCCCCTCCCTCTCACACACCCCAGCTTTGCCCTGCAGTGAGTCAACTGTATTTTCAGCATGGTTAGGTAAGAGAGAATATGCAAGCTTGATTGGATGATGATGCATTATGTTGTTCTGAGTCATATGAGAAGGCTGAGCACAGGTTTTCCAAAGTGCTGGTCCACTGGAACAAAACATTGTGTGTGTGAGTGTGTGTGTGTGTGCCCGTGTGCATGCGTGCGTGCATGCGCGCACGCGCCAAAGGTTTAAACTAACATTTGATTCCTCTTTCATCCAGAGTTCATATCCAGTGTGGGAAGACTTCAGTGCCAAGGCCACTAAACTACACTCCCAACTCAGGTGAGACCTTGATTCTCCAGTATGTCTGTGACTGACTATCATGTCCTATCCATCCCACCTTCAATAGATACAAGTTGGCATTTATTGGGATGACATATGTACTGGAGGCAGCTCTGCAGGGTAGTCACTAGCTGGCACAGCCACAAAGTCATAACATCTGATTTTAAACCTAACCTGAGTCACACTGCTAACCTTATGCCTAAGCCTAATGTTAAATTAAGACAACTAAGCTAATTTTGTTTTCATACATATTCACAATATACTTTGCACAGCTCTGTCTTCAGGACAAGATTAATCCCAATAAATGTGAACCTGCTCAGTAGACTTGCTACTCTAACTGTCCAGTGTTGACATTCTGGTCTATTCATAGTTTCTAGTCGCTGTTGAGGTTGAATACTGACTGCTGTGTCCTCCTGTGTACTTGTAGGAATACAGTTCTGGCAATAGTGACATTTCTAGATGCCTTTCAGAAGGTGGCAGACATGGCGACCAACTCAAGAGGTAAGGAGAAAATAGCAAGATGAGTGACTCTTAAACAGTAAAAAAGAAGTGGTTTCCTATCTCTGTCTCTTTTCCTTTGACTGCACTAATCGGAAAACACAGGAGAAGTGATACCAAAACCAACCTAATTGATTCCTATGTGCTTTTGCTTTCACTTGTCTTGTTCTTTCACACTGAATGAATAAAATAAGAAGAGGGAGAAGCCACTTCAGACTTTTGGGAAGTACACTGTGTCTGCTCTCTGCAGTATGTAGGCTCTTTGTTCTATGAAGTGTTCCTTCCTCCCTTGATTCCTTCCTTGATTCTATCATGACATGATTGTAGGAAGGATACATTTCAAGAGTATTTGAATAGGGCTTATATACAGAGTCCATTCTCCAACATGAAGAATCATGCTGGGTGAATCTACATGGAAACAGCCCACTAAACTGATCAAGCTGAGCTCATTGTATGTAGGGCTGGTGATGAGGATGTTTTGTGATCTGCTTGGTCACTGTATGGAGCGGCAGACAGATCCTCTGTAGAGCAATGATTAATAAAATTTTCCACCCGGTTGATCATCGAAAGCAGTACTTAGGTGAAATCTCTCTCTCTCTCTCTCTCTCTCTCTCTCTCTCTCTCTCTCTCTCTCTCTCTCTCTCTCTCTCTCTCTCTCTCTCTCTCTCTCTCTCTCTCTCTCTCTCTCTCTCTCTCTCTCTCTCTCTCTCTCTCTCTCTCTCTCTCTCTCTCTCTCTATACTCACACACACACACACACACACACACACACACACACACACACACACACACACACACACACACACACACACACACACACACACACACACACACACACACACACACACACACACACACACACACACACACACACACACACACACACACACACACACACACACACACACACACACACACACTAACTAATGATAGTTTGCTGATGGACTATACAAATATAGTGTTACCATGAATATTGATACACCAGCTAATAACCAAACATATGTCTCCATCCCTGATGAGGCTGCATCACAAAACCTAAAGTGAGCTTAGGTGCTGTAACAATGGGCCGCAAGGTGTGATGAAAAAAAAAAAAAAAAAAAAGTGTGATGAGGCTGGCCAATGGCCCACAAATAAAAAGTCCCAGTATATCTGTCATCCTCACAGCAGGCGAGCTCTCAGAGGGGCTGGATCCTGGCAACATCTGGCAAACTGAACCTGTTCTCGCTAGTAATGTTCTGACTGTGCCAGGGCAACTATTCAGAGAGAGGGAGAGAGAGCGACTAATTACTTTAAACGCTTACAGATAGGACATGATTATAATCTCTATCACTCATGTGCCAACTCACACTCCAATCCCTCTTCCAGTGACCTTAGCTGTAGGATTAGACAGACACCATGGAATCCATGGCAGCAACATCCCAATGTGGCATATACAAACAGTATGGAGAGAGATGTTATAAAACTAAAGATTAAAGAACAATGCCAGGCAAGCTCAATCAAGCCCAGATCAAATATTTGAAACTATTTCAAATAGTATTTGAACTCAGATCTTTCGGAAGACACACAGAAAGACATCGGAAGACATCCCACTGATGCCTGTGTCTATGTAAAGTAGACGGAGGTTTTGAATGTTTGTTTCTGGATCATTAGCAATATGTCAGTCAACCAATTCCATTCCATTTGTCCTCTGGGAGCCCTTTTGTGCTCAGCGCCAGTCAGCGGACTTCACAACTGCAGCCATTCATTTGGAAGGAGGAATGTCGATATTTATTTTAACCGGCTGGTGCTGGAGAACAAAGACCCTTGAACTCTCACTGCAGGCTGGGTAGTGGTTTGGGTCATTTCACCTCCCCCAGTTGATGGTACTACCGGGTTCTCAGGGTTCTCTACAAGTGTTTAAATTGCTGGTTCAAGTCAGGAAGATGTTATAACAGTGTTGTAGAGAGCGAGAGAGACAGAAAGAGAGTATGAGAGATAGAAAGTGTTAGTCTGTGTGTTTGCGTGTCTGTGTGTGTGTCTGTCTAGGGGTTATTGCGCCACAGGGATCGGCTCTGTGGTATGTAGTGTTGGCCATCAGGCCTGATTACCTCTCAGCATCAGGGGATGGACCACAGCTGCTGGCACAGCTGGAGATTTCACCAAGTTCTTCTCCTCTAATCTAGCCCTGACACACTCACCCCATAACCCCTTTAACTCACGACCCATCCCACACACTTACAGTATTCTGTCACTCCATTTACTCATCCTGTCTTCTGCCTCTCATTCTGCACTCAACCAAATACCCACCTGTCACTGGTCTCACACCCACAAATTGAGAGAGGGAATGAGAGGAGAGCAAAGCAGGAGGAGATGAAGTACTGCTTGGAAATGGACACTGGGTATTATTGGGAAATAGTCTATTTATATCACCATAATCACTGACAGGAAAAGTCTCCTGCATCTCTCTCTCCTTTCTTTCTCTTTCTCTGTCTCTCTCACAATGTATCTCCACCCAGCTCTCTCTCCTTTCTCTCCCTCTATCTCTCTCTGTCTTTCTCTGTCTCTCTATATATCTCCACCTATCTCTCTCCTTTCTCTCCCTCTATCTCTCTCTGTCTTTCTCTGTCTCTCTATATATCTCCACCTATCTCTCTCCTTTCTCTCCCTCTATCTCTCTCTGTCTTTCTCTGTCTCTCTATATATCTCCACCTATCTCTCTCCTTTCTCTCCCTCTATCTCTCTCTGTCTTTCTCTGTCTCTCTATATATCTCCACCCAGCCCTCTCTCCTTTCTCTCCCTCTATCTCTCTCTGTCTTTCTCTGTCTCTCTATATATCTCCACCCAGCCCTCTCTCCTTTCTCTCCCTCTATCTCTCTCTGTCTTTCTCTGTCTCTCTATATATCTCCACCCAGCCCTCTCTCCTTTCTCTCCCTCTATCTCTCTCTGTCTTTCTCTGTCTCTCTATATATCTCCACCTATCTCTCTCCTTTCTCTCCCTCTATCTCTCTCTGTCTTTCTCTGTCTCTCTATATATCTCCACCCAGCCCTCTCTCCTTTCTCTCCCTCTATCTCTCTCTGTCTTTCTCTGTCTCTCTATATATCTCCACCCAGCTCTCTCTCCTTTCTCTCCCTCTATCTCTCTCTGTCTTTCTCTCTCTCTATATATCTCCACCCAGCTCTCTCTCCTTTCTCTCCCTCTATCTCTCTGTCTTTCTCTGTCTCTCTATATATCTCCACCTATCTCTCTCCTTTCTCTCCCTCTATCTCTCTCTGTCTTTCTCTGTCTCTATATATCTCCACCTATCTCTCTACTTTCTCTCCCTCTGTCTTTCTCTGTCTCTCTCTCTCTATTCATCTCCACCTAACTCTCTCTCCTTTCTCTCCCTCTATCTCCCTCTGTCTTTCTCTGTCTCTCTATGCATCTCCACCCAACTCTCTCCTTTCTCTCCATCTATCTCTCTGTCTCTTTCTGCAGCTTGGTCTGGGTTCAAGTCTGGGCCGTGTGCCATGTTTTGAAACTTTATGTGCACATTTGGTAAGATTTCTGGCTCACAGACCTGTAACTTCTTTTTAAGGGGCTCCTCTGTCTTCCACTCGTTACCTGTATAAATGGCACCTGTTTGAACTTGTTATCAGTATAAAAGACACCTGTCCACAACCTCAAACAGTCACACTCCAAACTCCACTATGGCCAAGACCAAAGAGCTGTCAAAGGACACCAGAAACAAAATTGTAGACCTGCACCGGGCTGGGAAGACTGAAGCTGCAATAGGTAAGCAGCTTGGTTTGAAGAAATCAACTGTGGGAACAATTATTAGGAAATGGAAGACATACAAGACCACTGATAATCTCCCTCGATCTGGGGCTCCACGCAAGATCTCACCCCGTTTGGTAAAAACTCAACTCGTCATGTTTGGAGGACAAAGAATGCTGAGTTGCATCCAAAGAACACCATACCTACTGTGAAGCATGGGGGTGGAAATATCATGCTTTGGGGCTGTTTTTCTGTAAAGGGACCAGGACGACTGATCCGTGTAAAGGAAAGAATGAATGGGGCCATGTATCGTGAGATTTTGAGTGAAAACCTCCTTCCATCAGCAAGGGCATTGAAGATGAAACGTAGCTGGGTCTTTCAGCATGACAATGATCCAAAACACACCGCCCGGGCAACGAAGGAGTGGCTTCATAAGAAGCATTTCAAGGTCCAGGAGTGGCCTAGCCAGTCTCCAGATCTCAACCCCATAGAAAATCTTTGGAGGGAGTTGAAAGTCTGTGTTGCCCAGCAACAGCCCCAAAACATCACTGCTCTAGAGGAGATCTGCATGGAGGAATGGGTCAAAATACCAGCAACAGTGTGTGAAAACCTTGTGAAGACTTACAGAAAACGTTTGACCTCTGTCATTTCCAACAAAGGGTATAATAACAAAGTATTGAGATAACCTTTTGTTATTGACCAAATACTTATTTTACACCATAATTTGCAAATAAATTCATAAACAATCCTACAATGTGATTTTCTGGATTTTTTTCTTCTCATTTTGTCTGTCATAGTTGAAGTGTACCTATGATGAAAATTACAGGCTTCTCTCATCTTTTTAAGTGGGAGAACTTGCACAATTGGTGGCTGACTAAATACTTTTTTGCCCCACTGTACCTCTGTGTACAGGGGTTAGTGTGGGTAAGTAAAGTTAGCCTGGATTTTAGAGTGGGTGATTTAGTCCTCCCTATTTTGATCAAGGTGAGCGGGGCATTCACATTGGGGAGAAAGTGAGTTACTATAGGTCCCCAATTCTGCCATATTTGGATGAGAGAAGGTGAGTTCTCCATATATGGGTGAGTGAGGGAGAATGGGGAAGTTAGTACAGACAGTGAATGAGGGTGGATGGGTTGGAACTTCCAAAGCTCTCTGGAGGGAGGGAGGGAGGGGCGTAAAGTTAATCCTCTTATAGCTCCAACACACATAACAGAGTGGGTTTCCTCTCTTCAGATTAACAGAAGCAGATCCCATAGCTTTAACATACACACTACAGTCTGCTGATCACTGTCATGGGAGGTGTGTGTTCATATACACAGTACTGAAGCTAAGTGTACTTGTATGCTAGATCTAAACACACACACTCACAGATACTCTTTTCAAATGAATTCACATACAAAATTGTCTAGTCAATCAATATACGCAGATCAGCATATGCTCTCTCCCTCCCTTTTCTCTTTCTCTCTCTCTCGTTCTCTCTGTCTCTCCTAGTAGATCAGTGTGTCAGTGAGGCAGTAATCCTGCTTGGCCGCTGTGCTTCTCTGGGTTGGCAGATGGCACTGATATCCTTGCCCAGCATCTGGACAACCTGAAGATTACTGTCAGCTTTACCATCATAGCAGTGGAGCTATTGTTTAAAAAAACAGTGGGCCCTTGTGATATGGGGATATGAGTCTAGTTTTAATGGGGAGGTGTGGATGTAGGAGTGTGTACTAGCCTGGTTCCAGATCTTTTCATGCTGTCTTGTCAACTCCTATGGTCATTGTTGGCCAGAAAGCACAAACAGATCTGGGACCAGGCTAGGAATGTACTGTATATAGCCAAGACACAATCTGTGTTGTGTATAGGCTATGTTATATGATGTATGTGTAGACTGGAATATGAATGGGACCGGATTATTTAGATGTGGACATTGTGTGCAGGGTATTTGTTGTTGAATACATGGTTATTGCGTGATGCTCTTCACCATGGCAGGCTATTCCTACTGATTGTATTGTATTGCTCTTGAGTCTTGAATGAACACCAACGTTACAGTGGTCTGTCCGTCCGTCTGTGTCCGCCTACCGGTATGTCATGGCTGTGGTGGCTCTGAGTTCCCATGTGCTTTCAGAAGCATTAACCTCAAGGCCTGTGCTAACCCGCGGTCGCCTCCTAAACCCCGAAATGAACCATTCCAATTATTATTATTACTACAGAGAACGGGAGGAATGGAGGGAAGGGGAGAATAATACTATAGAAGGAGAAGAAAAAAAGTCTCTCTTGGCTCTGTGTAAGGAACACTCTGTAGGCGAATACAGAGCAAAGAAGACAAACATGAGAGTTGAGGAGAACACTGTGTTCAGCTTTATCCTGTAAGGACCGGGTGGAGGGGAGCAAGGGATCGCAGGAGAGGGAAAACAAATGGGATAGAAAGAGGGACTGAGAAAAGAATGCAAACTAAGGCAATGAGGAAAGAGAGTGAGTGAAGGAATAAAGATACGGCTTGGATCATGGAGTTAAGAGTGTGTTTCTCAACCGGTTTAGCAGGACTCTTTGGAGATCCCATTGGGATCCCTTAAAGGGATACTTTGGGATTTTGACAAGAACCATTTATCTACTTCCCCAGAGGCAGATGGACTTGTGGATACCATTTCTATGTCTCTGCGTCCAGTGTGAAGGAAGTTAGAGGTAGTTTTGCAAACTAGCGTTAACGCAATGTTTGGAAAATCTATGGTAACAGCTGGCATGCTTCCTGTTGCTATCAGATGAGGCTGGTGGGAGGAGCTATAGGAGGACAGGAATGGCTGGAATGGAATTAATGGAACGGAGTCGGGCATGGTTTCCATATGTTTGATACCACTTATTTCATTTCAGGCATTACAATGAGCCTGTCCTCCTATAGCTCCTCCCACCAGCCTCCACTGGTTACCATAGACTGCCAGTCTTTGCGCTAACGCTAGTTAGCAATTGCGCTTAAGCTTGTTAGGATCTTTCTTCAAACTGCATGCTGAGATATAAAAATGGCAGATAAAGGGCTTCCTTGCCAAATTCCCAAATAATCCTTTTAAGAGGTGGAGGCAGACATATCTTCATGGGTGATATCTAAAGTATTACCCAATCTGCTCACAGTGAAATGGACCTTGAAAACAAGACAATGGAGGAAGGGCACATGGATGGAGCACAGAGAGTGGTACTGGAAGGCTACTTGTCTTTCAAGACTAGAGTGAGGAACCTTTTAATGGTCAACTAGAACGATACGTAAGACAGACATCAGTTTCTCAAAAACATTATGGAAAACAATGAGAGTCTGTAATATTATACACACTGGTGGTGATCCAGTGACTGTAGACTGTGGTGAGTCCCTCCAGCATCACACCCTTAGGTCAGGGTGTCCCTGACGGTCAGCTCTATGGCAACGCTCCGTCCTCTGGGAAAACAGTCTGGGGAATAGGCCTATACATCTCCTCTGTCTCCCTCTCTCTCTTGTCACTTTTTCACTCTTATTTTCTTTCTTTCTTTTTCTTTCCTTCTCTCTCTCTCTTTCTATCTTCCTCTGTCTCGTAAAATGTGGTGTTTTTCTCTTGCGTAGCTCCTGATGAAAAGCACATCTGGAGAAAAGAGAGACAGACACAGACATGATTATTTTTAGCAACACTTATGTCCCAAGGCAGGAAGCTCCTTCAGCAGTAAATATCTCTACCTCCTCCTCTTCCTCCTCCTGTCCATCATCCTAATACAGTCCAGAGGGTGTTATTGATTGCATAGTCCACACCACACTGGAGGTTGTGGAATCTGTTGGTTGTGAAACTGTATAGTCTGTTAATAACTTATGGGCCATAACCTGGGCCATAAGGTGGCCTGGGTCTCACAAAGACAGACAGGCTAGCAGGCAGACAGACGGATAGATAGACGCACGTGCACACACACACATACATCGAAAAACCTGGCATCCATGGCTGCACCTGCAGTGGACCAGTTCCGTTGTCCCCTTATCCCATCACTCGTCAGCCCATCCTCAGTCTATTGCCTCTTTTATCTTCTCCTCCTCCCCATCTTCTTTCATCTATTCAATGGCCTCCACTGTGTGTCTGCCAGCTTGCTCTCTGAACCTCTTAAAAAAGGGGTGAGAGTGGGTAAAGGGAAGAGCTTGTGTTCAAATCAGTCTGATTATCGTCAGCGGTCACTGCTTGGCAAAGGTGCCAACGTGAGGTGTAACAACGTAATCCTTTGGAGTTTGTGCTGGAAGAAACTTATCTTTTGCACTAGGATATTTCCATAGCTAACTAGCTGGATAAGATTCCTATTTCTTATATTTATTTATTTATTTATTTTCATCTTTATTTAACCATATAGGCCAGCAATTTACAACTGCGACCTGGCCAAGATAAAGCAAAGCAGTGTGACACAAACAACAACACAGAGTTACACATAAACAAATGTACAGTCAATAACACAATATAAAAAAAATCTATGTACAGTGTGTGCAAATGTAGAAGAGTAGGGAGGTAGGTAATAAACAGGCCATAGAGGCAAAATAATTACAGTTTAGCATTAACACTGGAGTGATGGATGTGCAAGTGATGATGTGCAAGTAGAGATACTGGGGTGCAAAAGAGCAAGAGGGTCAGTAATAATATGGGGGTGAGGTATTATTTAAAGATTGGCTGTGTACAGGTACAGTGATTGGTAAGCTGCTCTAACAGCTGATGCTTATAGTTAGAAAGGGAGATATAAGACTCCAGCTTCAGTGATTTGGTGGGTCAGAGAATCACTAGCAGCAAGAGCGACATCATTGATATATACAGAGAAAAGAGTCGGCCCGAGAATTGAACCCTGTGGCACCCCCATAGAGACTGCCAGAGGTCCGGACAACAGGCCCTCCGATTTGACACACTGAACTCTATCTGAGAAGTAGTTGCTGAACCAGGCGAGGCAGTCATTTGAGAAGCCAAGGCTATTGAGTCTGCCTATAAGAGTGCGGTGATTAACAGAGTTGAAAACTTGGCCAGGTAGATGAAGACGGCTGCACAGTACCGTCTTTTATCAATGGCGGTTATGATATCGTTTAGGACCTTGAGCGTGGCTGAGGTGCACCCATGACCTGCTCGGGAACCAGATTGCATAGTGGAGAAGGTACGGTGGGATTCTAAAAGGTTGGGGATCTGTTTGTTAACTTGACTTTCGATGATTTTAGAAAGGCAGGGCAGGATGGCTATAGGTCTACAACAGCTCGGGTCTAGAGTGTTCCCCTTTCAAGAGGGGAATGACCGCGGCAGCGTTCCAGTCTTTGGGGATCTCAGGCGATACGAAAGAGAGATTGAACAGGTTAGTAATAGGGGTTGCAACAATTTTGGCGGGTAATTTTTAGAAAGAAATGGTCTAGATTGTCTAGCCCAGATCATTTGTAGGGATGCAGATTTTTTAGCTCTTTCAGAACATGAGCTGTCTGGATTTGGGTGAAAGAGAAGCAGAGGGCTTGGGCAAGTTGCAACAGGGGGTGCTGAGATGTTGGCCGGGGTAGGGGTAGCTAGGTGTAAAGCATGGCCAGCCTTAGAAAAATGTTTATTGAAATTATCTGAGATTTATCGGTGGTGACAATGTTTCCTATCCTCAGTGCAGTGGGCAGCTGGGAGGTTGGTGCTCTTATTCTCCATGGACTTTACAGTGTCCCCAAACTGTTTGGAATTAGTGCAACAGCATGCACATTTCTGTTTGAAAAAACTAGCCTTAGCTTTCCTAACTGACTGATTATATTGGTTCCTGACTTCCCTGAAAAGTTGCATATCGCGGGGGCTATTTGATGCTAATGCAGAACGACCACAGGATGTTTTTGTGCTGGTCAAGGGCAGTCACGTCTGGGGTGAACCAAGGGCTATATCTGTTCTTAGTTCTACATTTTTTGAACGGGGCATGCTTATTTAAGATGGAGAGGAAAGCACTTTTAAAGAGCATCCAGGCATCCTCTACCGACGGGATGAGGACAATATCCTTCCAGGATACTTGGGCCATGTTGATTAGATAGGCCTGCTTGCTGAAGTGTTTTAGGGAGCGTTTGACAGTGATGAGGGGTGGTCGTTTGACGACGGACCCATTACGCAAGCAGGCAATGATCACTGAGATCCTGGTTGAAGACAGCAGAGGTGTATTTAAAGGGCAAGTCTAAGTGGGTGCCCATGGTTACGGATTTAGGGTTGTACCTGGTAGGTTCCTTGATAATTTGTGTGAGATTGAGGGCATCTAGCTTAGATTGTAGGATGGCCGGGGTGTTAAGCATGTCCCAGTTTAGGTCACCTAATAGTACGAGCTCTGAAGATAGATGGGGGGCAATCAATTCAGATAAGGTGTCCAGGGCACAGCTTGGGGCTGAAGGTGGTCTGTAACAAGCGGCAACGGTGAGAGACTTGTTTCTGGAAAGGTGAATTTTTAAAAGTAGAAGCTTGACTTGTTTGGACACAGACATGGATAGTATGAAAGAACTTTGCAGGCTATCTCTGCAGTAGATTGCAACTCCGCCCCCTTTGGCAGTTCTATCTTGTCGGAAAATGTTATACTTAGGGATGAAAATTTCCGGATTTTTGGTGGCCTTTCTAAGCCAGGATTCAGACACGGCTAGGACATCCGGGTTGGCAGAGTGTTCTAAAGCAGTGAATAAAATAATCTTAGGGAGGAGGCGTCTAATGTTAACATGCATGAAACCAAGGCTTTTATGGTTACAGAAGTCAACAAATGAGAGTTTCTGGGGAATGGAAGTGGAGCTAGGCGCTGCAGGGCCTGGGTTAACCTCTACATCACCGTAGGAACAGAGGAGGAATAGGATAAGGGTACAGCTAAAGGCTATAAGAACTGGTCGTCTAGTGCGTTCGGAACAGAGAGTAAAAGGAGCAGGTTTCTGGGCACAGATGAATAGATTTAAGGCATAATGTACAGACAAGGGTATGGTAAGATGTGAATACAGTAGAGATAAACCTAGGCATTGAGTGATGATGAGAGAGGTTTTGTCTCTAGAGACACCATTTAAACCAGGTGAGGTCACCACATGTGTGGGAGGTAGAACTAAGTCCTATTAACCAGGATGGGAGGCTCTACAGTGAAATAAGACAGACAGTCACTAACCAGAACAGCAATGGACAAGGCATAATGACATTAGGGAGAGGCATGCACAGCTGAGTGATCATAGGGTCCAGTGAGTAGCTAGGCGAGCTGGAGACATGGCGATTCAGAGTCATGTCTGAAGAGTCAAACCCCCTCTGACAGTTACATTGGCAGACAAGTCGAGATGGATCGGCGGGGCTCCGTGTAGGCAGTAAAAGGGTCCAGGCCAATTGGCAAAATAGGTATTGTAGCCTAAGAAATCGGCTGAGGGTCCTCTTCAGCTTGCTGGGAGGTGAGCCTAGCTCGGAGCTAGCTCCAGGCTAACTGGTGCTTGCCTTCGGGCCAGAGACGTTAGCCAGGAGTAGCCACTTGGAAAGCAGCTAGCTATCTGCGATGATCCGGTGTAAAGGTTCAGAGCTTGCCGTAGGAATCAGGAGATGTGGTAGAAATAAAAAAAACAGTTTGATATGCTCTAGACAGGTAGCAGGCTGCGGCTAGCAGATGGGCCTTCAGGGGACGTCGTGACGGAGGAGCCTGTTGAAACCCCCTCGGGCGGATTACGTCGGCAGACCAGTCGTGATGGATCTGCGGGGCTCCGTGTCGGCAGTTAACTTCTTGCGCTGAGCCATGCCGGATCCGGTAGCGTAATCATAGCCTCAAGCTCAATACCATAACGCAACGTTAACTATTCATGAAAATCGCAAATGAAATTAAATTAATATGCTAACTCTCAAGCTTAGCCTTTTGTTAACAACACTGTCATCTCAGATTTTCAAAAATATGCTTCTCAAGCATAGCAAACTAGCATTTGTGTAACAGTACTGATAACTAGCATAGCATTTAGCATTAGCATCAGCAGGAAACATTTTCACAAAAACCAGCAAAAACATTCAAATAAATGTTTTACCTTCGAAGAACTTCGGATGTTTTCAATGAGGAGACTCTCAGTTAGATAGCAATGTTCAGTTTTTTCTGAAAGATTTTTTGTGCAGGAGAAATCGGTCCGTTTGGTGCGTCACGTTTGGCTACCAAAAAAAAAAAAAAACTAAAATTCAGTTATCCAAACGCTGAACTTTTTCCAAATTAACTCCATAATATTGACTGAAACATGGCGAACGTTGTTTAGAGCCAATCCTCAAGGTGTTTTTCACAAATCTCTTCAATGATGCACACTTCCAGGAATGATACTTCGCTGTCTGTATCGCATGGTAAAATTTTTGCCGCTGAGAGTTACGCACCAACGTAGACAAAGGACACCGGACGGGCCCCTGGCAAATGTAGTCTCTTATGGCCAATCTTCCAATGATATGCCTACAAATACGTCACAATGCTGCAGACATCTTGTAGGAACGGCAGAGCGCATAAGCTCGTTCACAGCATATTCTCAGCCATATAAGGAGACAATGGGAAACAGAGCCTCAGAAATCCTGCTCATTTCCTGGTTGAAGTTACATCTTGGTTTCGCCTGTAAGATCAGTTCTGGGGCACCCAAAGATAATATCTTTGCAGCTTTGAAAACGTCAGAGTGTTTTCTTTCCAAAGCTGGCAATTATATGCATAGTCGAGCATCTTTTTCTGACAAAATATTGCGCTTAAAACGGGCACGTTTTTTAAATCCAATAATGAAATAGCGCCCCCTAGCTTCAACTGGTTAAAGGGGTCCAGGCCAATTGGCAAAATAGGTATTGTCGCCTAAGAAGTGGCTGATGGACCCCTTCCGCTAGCCTGGAGATGGGCCTCTTAATCGGAATGGCCTATTAATTAGGGCCAATTTCATGTTTTCATAACAATCAGAAATCTGTATTTTTGGACACCGATTTGGCCATTTTTTTTACACCTTTATTTATCCTTTATTTAACTAGGCAAGTCAGTTAAGAACACATTCTTATTTTCAATGACGGCCTAGGAACGGTGGGTTAACTGACTTGTTCAGGGGCAGAATGACAGATTTTTACCTTGTCAGCTCAGGGATTCAATCTTGCAACCTTACGTGGTCCTTCTGTAGCTCAGTTGGTAGAGCATGGCGCTTGTAACGCCAGGGTAGTGGGTTCAATTCCCGGGACCACCCATACGTAGAATGTATGCACACTTGACTGTAAGTCGCTTTGGATAAAAGCGTCTGCTAAATGACATATATTATATTATTATATTATTATTATATATATTATATTATATTATTAACTAGTCCAATGCTCTAACCACCTGATTACATTGCACTCCACGAGGAGACTGTCTGTTACGCGAATGCAATAAGAAGCCAAGGTAAGTTGGCTATCAACTCCCGAGTTGCGAGCATTAAACTTATCTTATAAAAAACAATCAATCAATCATAATCACTAGTTAACTACACGTGGTTGATGATATTACTAGTTTATCTAGCGTGTCCTGCGTTGCATATAATCGATGCTGTGCGTATTCGCGAAAAAGGACTGTCTTGCTCCAATGTGTACCTAACCATAAACATCAATGCCTTTCTTAAAATCAATACACAAGTATATATTTTTAAACCTGCATATTTAGTTAATATTGCCTGCTAACCTGGCTTGTTGCGAACTCTGTGAAGACTATTTCTTCCTAACAGAGACGGACAACTTCGCAAAACGGGGGATGATTTAACAAAAGCGCATTTACGAAAAAAGCACAATCATTACACGACTGTACCTAACCATAAACATTAATGCCTTTCTTAAAATCAATACACATAAGTATATATTTTTAAACCTGCATATTTTGATAAAAGAAATCCAGGTTAGCAGGCAATATTAACCAGGTGAAATTGTGTCACTTCTCTTGCTTTCTTTGCACGCATAGTCTGTGTATATGCAACAGTTTGGGCTTCCTAATTTGCCAGAATTTATAACATAAATTATGACATAACATTGAAGGTTATGCAATGTAACAGGAATATTTAGACTTATGGATGCCACACGTTAGATAAAATACGGAACAGTTCCTGAAAGAATAAACGTCTTGTTATCGAGATTATAGTTCTGGATTCGACCATATTAATAACCTAAGGCTCGTATTTCTGTGTGTTGAGTTATAATTAAGTCTATGATTTGATAGAGCAGTCTGACTGAGCGATGGTAGGCACCAGCAGGTTCGTAAGCATTCATTCAAACAGCACTTTAGTGTGTTTTGCCAGCAGCTCTTCGCTGTGCTTCAAGCATTGAGCTGTTTATGACTTATCAAGCCTATAAACTCCCGAGATTAGGCTGATGTAACCGATGGCTAGCTAGTTAGCGGGGTGCGTGCTAATAGCGTTTCAAACGTCACTCGCTCTGAGACTTGGAGTGGTTGTTCCCCTTGCTCTGCAAGGGCCGTGGCTTTTGTGGAGCTATGGATAACGCTGCGTCGAGGGTGGCTGTTGTCGATGTGTTCCTGGTTCGAGCCCAGGTAGGGGCGAGGAGAGGGAAGGAAGCTATACTGTTACACTGGCAATACTAAAGTGCCTATAAGAACATCCAATTGTCAAAGGTATATGAAATACAAATCATATAGAGAGAAATTGTCCTATAATTCCTATAATAACTACAACCTAAAACGTCTTACCTGGGAATATTGAAGACTCCTGTTAAAAGGAACCACCATATGTTTTCATGTTCTGAGCAAGGAACTTAAACGTAGCTTTCTTACATGGCACATATTGCATGTTTACTTTCTTCTCCAACACTTTGTTTTTGCATTATTTAAACCAAATTGAACATGTTTCATTTTATTTGAGGCTAAATTGATTTTATTCATGTATTATATTAAGATCAAATAAATGTTGTTGTAATTGTCATTGTTACAAATAAAATAATAAAAAAACTGGCCGATTAATCGGTATCGGCTTTTTTGGTCCTCCAATTATCGGTATCGGCGTTGAAAAATCATAATCATAATATATATATATATATATATATACAGTTGAAGTCGGAAGTTTACATACACTTAGGTTGGAGTCATTAAAACTTGTTTTTCAACCACCTCACAAATTTAGGTCGGTTAGGACATCTACTTTGTGCATGACACAAGTAATTTTTCCAACAATTGTTTACAGACAGATTATTTCACTTATAATTCACTGTATCACAATTCCAGTGGGTCAAAACTTTACATAAACTAAGTTGACTGTGCCTTTAAATAGCTTGGAAATTTCCAGAAAATTATGTCATGGCTTTAGAAGCTTCTGAACCTGAAAGACTGCTCAGCAAGGAAGAAGCCACTGCTCCAAAACCGCCATAAAAAGCCAGAGTACGGTTTGCAACTGCACATGGGGACACAGATTTTACTTTTTGGAGTAATGTCCTCTGGTCTGATGAAACAAAAATAGAACTGTTTGGCTATAATGACCATCGTTATGATAGGAGGAAAAAGGGGGAGGCCTGCAAGCCGATGAACACCATCCTAACCGTGAGGCATGGGGGTGGCAGCATCATGTTGTGGGTGTGCTTTGCTGCAGGAGGGACTGCTGCACTTCACAAATAAGATGGCATCATGAGGAAAGAAAATTATGTGGATATATTGAAGCAACATCTTAAGACATCAGTCAGGAAGTTAAAGCTTGGTCGCAAATGGGTCTTCCAAATGGACAATGACCCCAAGCATACTTCCAAAGTTGTGGCAAAATGTCTTAAGGACAACAACGTCAAGGTATTAGAGTGGCCATCACAAATCCCTGACCTCCATCCTATAGAACATTTGTGGGCAGAACTGAAAAAGCATGTGTGAGGCCTACCTGACTCAGTTACACCAGCTCTGTCAGAAGAAATGAGCCAGAATTCACCCAACTTATTGTGGGAAGCTTGTGGAAGGCTAACAGAAACATTTAACCCAAGTTAAGCAATTTAAAGGCAATGCTACCAACTACTAATTGAGTGTATGCACACTTCTGACCCACTGGGAATATGATGAAAGAAATAAAAGCTGAAATAAATCGTTCTCTCTACTATTATTCTGACATTTCGCATTCTTAAAATAAAATGGTGATCCTAACTGACCTAAGACAGTGATTTTTACTAGGATTACAATTTAGGAATTGTGAAAAACTGAGTTTAAATGTATTTGGCTAAGGTGTATGTAAACTTCCAACTTCAACTGTATATATATATATATATATATATATATATATACACGTGTTTGTTTTGGGCTTCATTCCCGTCATGTTCATGACGTACGCTATTTTGGGTAGAGAAATAAAAAAAACTATTTCGTATTCCTGTGCCTGTCTCCTATCATAATACAACGTCACAGAGACTGCTGCCCTGTGTTCATAGTCATTGAACACTGGTCACTTTAATAATGTTTACATACTGTTTTATCCACTTCATATGTATATACTGTATTCTAGTCAAGGCCCATTCTATATACAGTGCATTCGGAAAGTTTTCAAACCCCTACCCATTTTCAACATTGTATTATGTTACAGCCTCATTCTGAAATTGAGCAAATATTTTTTCCCCCACATTAATCTATACGCAATACCCCATAATGACAAAGCGAAAACAGGTTTTTAGACATTTTTGCAAATGTATGAAAAATAAAAAACAGATACTTATTATTATTACATAATTATTCAGACCCTTTGCTATGAGACTCTAAATTGAGCTTAGAGGCATCCTGTTTCTGTTGATCATCCTTGACATGTTAATACAAATTGATTGGAGTCCACCTGTGGTAAATTCAATAAATTGGACATGATTTGTAAAGGCACACACCTGTCTAGATAAGGTCCCACAGTTGAAAGTGCATAAAAGAATGGCGCCGGAGGAGATGGCTGCCCTTTTACGGGCTCCCAAACAATTGTGCTATTGTGTGTGTTTTTTTTGTGTTATTTGTAACTTATTTTGTACATAATGTTTCTGCCAACGCCTCTTATGACCGAAAAGAGCTTCTGAATATCAGGACAGCGACTACTCACCTCATACTGGACAAATACTTTTTCTTTAATGAGTCGGACGCAAAGGATTTACTTCAGACAAGGCCCAAATCCCTGTCATTTGCATTAAGAAGAGACAGAGATATTGGGGACGTAGGTCAGGGTGCCTTGTAAGGATCTGACGGTGAGTGAGTAATCTGCCTTTTCAGTCCTATTAGCCAACGTGCAATCCTTGGATGACAAAATGGTTGAGCTCCGATCAAGATTATCCTACCAACGGGACATTAAAAACTGTTATATCATATGTTTCACTGAGTGGTGGCTGAACGATGACATGGATAACACACAGCAGGCTGGGTTTTCTGTCCATCGGCAAGATAGAACAGCTGCCTCCGTTAAGACAAGGAGTGGCGGTCTGTGTCTATTTGTCAATAACAGCTGGAGCACAAAATCTAATATTAAGGAAGTCTCAATGTTTTCTTGCCTAAAGTAGAGTATATCATGATAAGCTGTAGACCACACTATTTATGTTTTGTGTAGCTGTCTATTTACCACCACAAACCGATGCTGGCACTAAGACGGTACTCAACGAGCTGTATAAGGCCATAAGCAAATAAGAAAATGCTCATCGGCGCTCCTAGTGTCCAGGGACTTTAATGCAGGGAAACTTCAAACCGTTTTACCTCATTTCTAGAAGCATGTTACATGTGCAACAAGAGGGGAAGAAAACTCTAGACCACCTTTACTCCACACACAGAGACACGTACAAAGCTCTCCCTCGCCCTCCATTTGGCAAATCTGATCATAACTATCCTCCTGATTCCTGCTTACAAGCAAAAACTAAAGCAGAAAGTACCAGTGACTCGCTCAATAAGAAAGTGGTCAGATGACACAGATGCTAAGCTATAGGACTGTTTTGCTGTCACAGACTGGAATATGTTATGTGATTCTTCTGATGGCATTGAGGTATACACCACATCAGTCACTGGCTTCATCAATAAGTGCATCCATGACATCCCCAAATACAGGTGTGCTAAGCTTGTAGCTCATTTTAGAATAAGGCTGTAACAACAAAATGTGGAAAAAGTCAAGGGGTCTGATAGTTACTACTGTACACAACTTTTCTATTCATATACTGTCAATAAGTTCTATACATACCATCAGACTCTGAGATTGCTCTTTCTAATATTTCTTAATTTATGTACATTTTTGGGATTTGCGTGTATTGTTTTGTACTGTTATGTATTACTGTCCTGTTGGAGCTAGGAACATAAACATTTCACTACACCAGCAATAACATCTACAAAATATATGTACGCGACCAATAAAATTAGATTTGACACACACACACCAAGACTCCCTAAATTTTATCAGCATATCGATTGCGCAACCAGGGGTGGTAAAACCTTGGATCATTGTTACTCTAACTTCCGCGACGCATATAAGGCCCTGCCCCGCCCCCCTTTCGGAAAAGCTGACCACGACTCCATTTTGTTGATCCCTGCCTACAGGCAGAAACGTAAACAAGAGGCTCCCACGCTGAGGTCTGTCCAACGCTGGTCCGACCAAGCTGATTCCACACTCCAAGACTGCTTCCATCACGTGGACTGGGACATGTTTTGTATTGCGTCAGATAAAAATATTGACGAATACGCTGATTCGGTGTGCGAGTTCATTAGAACGTGCGTTGAAGATGTCGTTCCCATAGCAACGATAAAAACATTCCCTAACCAGAAACCGTGGATTGATGGCAGCATTCGCGTGAAACTGAAAGCGCGAACCACTGCTTTTAATCAGGGCAAGGTGACCGGAAACATGACCGAATACAAACAGTGCAGCTATTCCCTCCGCAAGGCTATTAAACAAGCTAAGCGTCAGTACAGAGACAAAGTAGAATCTCAATTCAACGGCTCAGACACAAGAGGCATGTGGCAGGGTCTACAGTCAATCACGGACTACAAGAAGAAACCCAGCCCAGTCACGGACCAGGATGTCTTGCTCCCAGGCAGACTAAATAACTTTTTTGCCCGCTTTGAGGACAATACAGTGCCACTGACACGGCCTGCAACGAAAACATGCGGTCTCTCCTTCACTGCAGCAGAGGTGAGTAAGACATTTAAACCTGTTAACCATCGCAAGGCTGCAGGCCCAGACGGCATCCCCAGCCGCGCCCTCAGAGCATGCGCAGACCAGCTGGCCGGTGTGTTTACGGACATATTCAATCAATCCCTATACCAGTCTGCTGTTCCCACATGCTTCAAGAGGGCCACCATTGTTCCTGTTCCCAAGAAAGCTAAGGTAACTGAGCTAAACGACTACCGCCCCGTAGCACTCACTTCCGTCATCATGAAGTGCTTTGAGAGACTAGTCAAGGACCATATCACCTCCACCCTACCTGACACCCTAGACTCACTCCAATTTGCTTACCGCCCAAATAGGTCCACAGACGATGCAATCTCAACCACACTGCACACTGCCCTAACCCACCTGGACAAGAGGAATACCTATGTGAGAATGCTGTTCATCGACTACAGCTCGGCATTCAACACCATAGTACCCTCCAAGCTCGTCATCAAGCTCGAGACCCTGGGTCTCGACCCCGCCCTGTGCAACTGGGTACTGGACTTCCTGACGGGCCGCCCCCAGGTGGTGAGGGTAGGCAACAACATCTCCTCCCCGCTGATCCTCAACACGGGGGCCCCACAAGGGTGCGTTCTGAGCCCTCTCCTGTACTCCCTGTTCACCCACGACTGCGTGGCCACGCACGCCTCCAACTCAATCATCAAGTTTGCAGACGACACAATAGTGGTAGGCTTGATTACCAACAACGAAGAGACGGCCTACAGGGAGGAGGTGAGGGCCCTCGGAGTGTGGTGTCAGGAAAATAACCTCACACTCAACGTCAACAAAACTAAGGAGATGATTGTGGACTTCAGGAAACAGCAGAGGGAACACCCCCCTATCCACATAGATGGAACAGTAGTGGAGAGGGTAGCAAGTTTTAAGTTCCTCGGCATACACATCACAGACAAACTGAATTGGTCCACTCACACTGACAGCGTCGTGAAGAAGGCGCAGCAGCGCCTCTTCAACCTCAGGAGGCTGAAGAAATTCGGCTTGTCACCAAAAGCACTCACAAACTTCTACAGATGCACAATTGAGAGCATCCTGGCGGGCTGTATCACCGCCTGGTATAGCAACTGCTCCGCCCTCAACCGTAAGGCTCTCCAGAGGGTAGTGAGGTCTGCACAACGCATCACCGGGGGCAAACTACCTGCCCTCCAGGACACCTACACCACCCGATGCTACAGCAAGGCCATAAAGATCATCAAGGACATCAACCACCCGAGCCACTGCCTGTTCACCCCGCTATCATCCAGAAGGCGAGGTCAGTACAGGTGCATCAAAGCTGGGACCGAGAGACTGAAAAACAGCTTCTATCTCAAGGCCATCAGACTGTTAAACAGCCACCACTAACATTGAGTGGCTGCTACCAACACACTGTCATTGACACTGACCCAACTCCAGCCACTTTAATAATGGGAATTTATGGGAAATGATGTAAATATATCACTAGCCACTTTAAACAATGCTACCTTATATAATGTTACTTACCCTACATTATTCATCTCATATGCATGCGTATATACTGTACCCTACATCATCGACTGCATCCTTATGTAATACATGTATCACTAGCCACTTTAACTATGCCACTTTGTTTACTTTGTCTACATACTCATCTCATATGTATATACTGTACTCGATACCATCTACTGTATGCTGCTCTGTACCATCACTCATTCATATATCCTTATGTACATATTCTTTATCCCCTTACACTGTGTATGAGACAGTAGTTTTGGAATTGTTAGTTAGATTACTTGTTGGTTATCACTGCATTGTCGGAACTAGAAGCACAAGCATTTCACTACACTCGCATTAACATCTGCTAACCATGTGTATGTGACAAATAACATTTGATTTGATTTGATTTGTTGAAGACGATGATGGAGGCCCCTGGCTCTAGTCCTGTAGCTCCTGGTGGGGCCAGTGCAGCCCCTATAAAGCCAGCCTGTTAAAGTAGTGATTCCACTCCCCTGAGGATCACTGGGGATAATCAGGACCAGATGTCTGGGTCTGGAACCACTCACCAGTCTATGAGCCTGGTCTGCTCAACAATACTGTACATAGCCACTTTTACTATGGTGGTATACAGCTATGTAGCTACCTGTGTGAGTATGTGCCTATACGTTCCTCCACCTCTGAGATGTGACTATTTACGATGGCAGCTGTTATTTTGTTATACACAGCTGGTTTTCGTAATGGTTATTTCCCACTTTGTCTGTGTTGAGGACATCCAGAATGGCAATTCCCTTCAATGTGCGTTGCATTGGATGGATCCATTTTAGACAGGCGTTAGTGAGGGGAGAGTTTGAGGCTATCCCAGTGTCTGCTCCAGCCAGGCCTGTGGTGTGGGCTATTTTGGTGGCTGTGGGACTCCAAGGCGTGGAGCCTAGAGCGTGTCCGCTCAGGGCCAGTTTGCAGGAAGCCTGCTGTACAGGACCCCTCCAGGATGTAGCTGTCAGCTGATCCCTTCTGGGGGGGAAGGGAAGGGGAAGCTGGCAGGTGTGGATGGGAATGAGGGACAGGGTTAGGATGGAGAGGGGATGTGTGTGTGTGGCTGACAGTGACATTGGGAAGGTCTGTTATAGAGATAAAAGGTCCATTACTTCCTTCCTTCCTCCATCCATCTCCTCCTTCTTCGTTCCTCCTCCTGCCAAATCACCCTCTTTAGAGCTGATCTGCAGCTGTGGACGCCTCCTGTAGTGAAAAGACGTTGTGGAAAGAGGAACACTGAGAAAGTGTGTGTGTGTGTCCTGTGTATGTGTCTCTGTGTGTGTGTGTGTGTGTGTGTGTGTGTGTGTGTGTGTGTGTGTGTGTGTGTGTGTGTGTGTGTGTGTGTGTGTGTGTGTGTGTGTGTGTGTGTGTGTGTGTGTGTGTGTGTGTGTGTGTGTGTGTGTGTGTGTGTGTGTGTGTGTGTGTGTGTGTGTGTCTCTCTGTGTGTACATTTCCATGTGCAATACTTAAATGTATACAAATTTATGCTTAAGAATTTTCTCTGTCAGGGTTCCTTAAACCTTTTCAGCTGAAGACCCAAATGAGAAATGTACTGTCCTCCCGTGACCCAAATCATTCTCCAACTACCCAAACTGTAAGAATAAATAGTGTGTGATTATAGATACAGTTGAAGTCGGAAGTTTACATACACCTTAGCCAAATACATTTAAACTCAGTTTTTCACAATTCCTGACATTTAATCCAAGTAAAAATTCCCTGTCTTAGGTCAGTTAGTATAACCACTTTATTTTAAGAATGTGAAATGTCAGAATAATAGTAGAGAGAATTATTTATTTCAGCTTTTATTTCTTTAATCGCATTCCCAGTGGGTTAGACGTTTACAAACACTCAATTAGCATTTGTTAGCATTGCCTTTAAATTGTTTAACTTGGGTCAAACGTTTCTGGTAGCCTTCCACAAGCTTCCCATAATAAGTTGGGTGAATTTTGGCCCATTCCTCCTGACAGAGCTGGTGTAAATGAGTCAGGATTGTAAGGCCTCCTTGCTCGCACACGCTTTTTCAGTTCTGCCCACAATTTTTTTTATGGGATTGAGGTCAGGGCTTTGTGATGGCCACTCCAATACCTTGACTTTGTTGTCTTTAAGCCATTTTGTCACAACTTTGGAAGTATGATTGGGGTCATTGTCCATTTGGAAGACCCATTTGCGATCAAGCTTTAACTGACTGATGTCTTGAGTTGTTGTTTCAATATATCCACATAATTTTCTTTCCTTATGAAGCCATCTATTTTGTGAAGTGCACCAGTCCCTCCTGAAGCAAAGCACCCCCACAACATGATGCTGCCACCCCCGTGCTTCACGGTTGGGATGGTGTTCTTCGGCTTGCAAGCCTCTCCCTTTTTCCTCCTAACGTAACGATGGTCAGTATGGCCAAACAGTTCTACATTTGTTTCATCAGACCAGAGGATATTTCTCCAAAAAGTGCGCTTTTTGTCCTCATGTGCTGTTGCAAACTGTAGTCTGGCTTTTTTATGGCGGTTTTGAAGCAGTGGTTCCTTGCTGAGCGGCCTTTCAGGTATGTCGATACAGGACTAATTTTACTGTGGATATAGATACTTTTGTACCTGTTTCCTCCAGCATCTTCACAAGGTCCTTTGCTGTTGCTCTGGGATTGATTTGCACTTTTTGCACCAAAGTACGTTCATCTCTAGGAGACAAAATGTGTCTCCTTCCTGAGCGGTATAACAGCTGTGTGTTCCCATGGTGTTTATACTTGCGTACTATTATTTGTACAGATGAACATGGTACCTTCAGGCGTTTGGAAATTGCTCCCAAGGATGAACCAGACTTGTGGCGGTCTACATTATTTTCTGAGGTCTTGGCTGATTTCTTTTGATTTTCCCATGATGTCAAGCAAAGAGGCACTGAGTTTGAAGGTAGGCCTTGTAATACATCCACAGATACACCTCCAATTGACTCAAATTATGTCAATTACCCTATCAGAAACTCCTGAAGCCATGACATCATTTTCTGGAATTTTCTAAGCTGTTTAAAGGCACAGTCAACTTAGTGTATGTAGAGTTTTGACCCACTGTATTCATTGTGATACAGTGAATTATAAGTGAAATCATTTGTCTGTAAACAATTGTTGGAAAAATTACTTGTCATGCACAAAGTAGATGTCCTAACCGACTTGCCAAAACTATAGTTTGTTAACAAGACATTTGTGGAGTGGTTGAAAAACTAGTTTTAATGACTCCTTGTCAACTTTGACTTCAACTGTATGTGTGTGATACTGGCATATTCACATTGATTTGAAGGCCAAACATCCTTTAAATAATTATCAAATTCATCAAGTGTTGTAAAGAGACTAGACAGAATGGGGAGGTGAGTCCAATCCATAGTTTCACTAAAATTGGCGATACTGGTGAATGCAAATACACAGGTATTTTACAAATCATCACCTCTTTCAGGAGAGATAAATACAGATAGGTGTTTGTAAGCGCCTCACATGGCCCCTGTTCCCTATATCAATTCCTCTGTTGTCCCAGTGGGTGAGATTCAGCTGGCTAACCTCTGACCTCTCACCTTTACCCCTTTCAGTCACCACTTCTGTCACCTGGGAAGGAAAAAGCGAAATCACAACACGACTAAACTCCCCCCACATATCATCCCATCCACACATGATTGTCAGTGGATACATCCATGGATCCCCCAAAGCCATCCAGCATCTGGCTGGAAACCCCTGATGCCTTTGGGAGATGGAGGTCTGTGAGTTGGAAGGCTTTTCATGTAGTCCCAGGAGCACTGAAGCCAATAGTTAGGGGAATGTGTTGTGAATCATTCTATGTCTTATGATGAGTTTGTTTCAGCAAGGATTTAGTATAGTCTCTGGTTATACAAATGGAATAGATTACTCTTCATTGTTTGCAACCATCTTCAGTATTCCTCAGTCAGTTAATGTTTGATTTGACCCAGTTATATCAGCAGTTGTACTCTTTTTTTTTAAATTTTTTTTTTTTTTTTTTACCTCTAATAGCCTTCTCTGGCCTGGCTACATATCCACCATTGTTCCTGGAGCCATTACAGTTCAGGTTGGCACAGTAGTTTTAAAAGGGTTTAACTGTGTGCAGGCCCAGGGCTGGTAGGTTGATCCTTTCTCATGGACAGACAGGTTCAAGCCGGTCTCTCCTCGCTCCCCTGTAAGAATGGTGTTTAGGAAACACAGAGAGAACAGGAAAGGCAGAGCAGGCTGAGGAAGAATAGAGGGATATCCCCTTACAGGGTTCCCTCCTTTTTCCTTCTGGATAGAGGGCTGAGAAGTTGGGAAGGGCGGGGGGGGGTTGTTATGTAAATCACTTCAACTGTCTACACAAACAAGACTAATACAAACATATGCCTGCACATACACACATCAAACTTCATCGGAGGTAGTCCTCGTCTGGCTGATTTTTTGGTGTTTATTTGTGTGTGTGTGTATGCGTGTGTGCGTTCATGCATTTGTGTGTGTGCCTGCCTGCCTACCTGGGTGTGTGTGTGATGATGTGAGACCCTCCCGACCATTCCCCGATCATCCCTCTGTGGATCAGTGCATTAGAACAGGGTCAATACTGTCAGATATTACTGCAGTACCGCTGGAGCCTGCAGCCGCTGGAGCCTGCAGCCGCTGGAGCCTGCAGCCGCTGGAGCCTGCAGCCGCTGGAGCCTGCAGCCGCTGGAGCCTGCAGCTTGGGGCCAGCCTGGGCTTAACACCCCAGCAACTCAGACAAGCTGTTATTTACTAGGTTGTGGGGTGGGGTGACTTAATCACAGAATGGAATTCAATTGCATTGGTGTAGTTGGTGTCCAGACCAGGGTAGTAGATGCAAGATTATGTTGAGGATGAATGGGCTGCAGCCTATAGATGTTGGATTGATTACTTTTGACATATTCCTCAAAGATTTTCGTTGGAGAAAAGAACTGCAAAAGCTGAGCTCACTAGGGTCCCTTGTTGTAATATGCAATGCCTCCCCACAGTGGTTGTGTAAACCCATACTACTAGAACCAGTCTTTTTCCTCTCTCCAGGTGGCACCAGGGACATTGGTTCAGCTCTGACCAGGATGTGCATGAGACACCGCAGCATTGAGACTAAATTACGCCACTTCACCATGTATGTACTCCATGTTCAACCTTGCCTAATTGCTCTCCCTACATCTCTGTGCATTGCTAATGGTGCTACAAGTCATACAAGTCCTGTCCTTACTCTCCCTCTTCTTTCCTCTCCTTTCCAGTACTCTTATGGAAGGCCTAGTCACTCCTCTCCAGGACAGGATAGAGGAATGGAAGAAGACAGCTAACCTGCTGGACAAAGACCACGCCAAAGGTGAGGGATAGAACAACCCCGCCGTTATGGGGTCAAAGCTTAAGAACTTTGTGACAAATGTAAGTCATAACTCCATTAAATGTTATAACTCCAGAGTGAATTGTCCCTCTCCTCCTCAGAATACAAGCGGTCTCGTCAGGAGATAAAGAGGAAGTCCTCAGACAGTATGAAGCTCCAAAAGAAAGCCAGGAAAGGTAACATCTAACCACACCCTGCAGCATGATCTGATTGGCTTCTTCTAGAAACTAATGGCTACTGATTAGCGACTGTCCAAAACAGACTGTAGACTTTAGGTAGAGGATGTTGATAGTGCTGCTAGTTACCATCACCTAACTGGGAGATTGCACCACCTAGTGCCCTGGATGTGAAATTCATTGTCATGGGTTTCCAATGAGGGGTAATTCAGAAATGTGTTATTCAAAAAGTTTGGAGAGTTTTTGAGGAGTCAAAAAATCTAAGGTTTATGTTTACAACAGCAAGTCCTGTTTTTATCTATATCCATGCATACAACGATGACAGTGCCAACTCTTATCTTGAGCTTTTTGTCTCTGCCACCCCCCAACTTTCCTCTTTCCACCCATGCTACCTATCTGTTTACTCCTCTGCCCCCTCGCTGGCCTATTCCCCTGATGTAGAGCTTTTAGGTATGTGTGCTGTTCTCACGTTCTCATATGCATTGCATGAGGCATTTCCTGATAATGTTCTAGTTGTTGTCCGGTGTGTCTGTGTGAATGTGTGTGCATCATCACGTCATTATGTGTGACCATCTTACCCGTACTGTTGTGTCTGTCTGATACTGGTGTCTCCTAATATTCCTCCCTCATTGTTATTGTCCCTCCTCCTCTTCATACCCCTCTTAGTCGTCATGTCACCATGTTTCATAAGGCTGACTCATACATGGCAGCTGAATATTTGATCACATTGTTGTATTTTCCTGTGCTTGTTAATCATTTTCATTTCAGGACCTCCATCCATATCAAGTGGTTGTTGCTGATCTCATTTAGGACTCACATGGTCTCACACAGTTGAAGTTGGAAGTCTACATACACCTTTGCCAAATACATTTAAACTCAGTTTTTCACAGTTTTCCTGACATTCAATCCTAGTAAAAATTCCCTGTTTTAGGTCAGTTAAGATCACCACTTTATTTTAAAATGTCAGAATAATAGTAGAGATAATTATTTCTTTCAGCTTTTATTTCTTTCATCACATTCCCAATGGGTCAGAAGCTTCCCACAATAAGTTGGGTGAATTTTGGCCCATTCCTCCTGACAGAGCTGGTGTAACTGAGTCAGATTTGTAGGCCTCCTTGCTCGCACACACTTTTTCAGTTCTGCCCCCAAATTTTCTATGGGATTGAGGTCAGGGCTTTGGGATGCCCACTCTAACACCTTGACTTTGTTGTCCTTGAGCCATTTTCCCACAACTTTGGAAGTATGATTGGGGTCATTGTCCATTTGTGACCAAGCTTTAACTTCCTGATTGATGTCTTGAGATGTTGCTTCAATCCAAATAATTTTCCTTCCACATGAAGCCATCTATTTTGTGAAGTGCACCAGTCCCTCCTGCAGCAAAGCACCCCCACAACAGGATGCTGCCACCCTCGTGCTTCACGGTTGGGATGGTGTTTTTCGGCTTGCAATCGTTCCCCCTTTTCCTCCAAACATAACAATGGTCATTATGATCAAACAGTTCTATTTTTAAGTTAAATTTTTGTTTCATCAGACCAGAGGACTCCAACCTAAGTGTATGTAAACTTCCGACTTCAACTGTATGTGCTGTAGTTTCGCCCTATTCTTACTGACACATTGTTTCATATCACTGTAGTGTTGTTTTTTAATGGCGGTCAAACTTAGTAGAGTGTTATAATCACCAGTCTTTCTTTTCCCCCTCCCCTCTCATTTCATCCTCATACTCTATCCATCTTACCCAATACCCCTCATTGGCACCCTGTTCCCCTTCACTCACTATTGACCCCTCCCTCTGCTATCCCCTGACCCTCTCTCTTCTACCTCTTCTCGTATTCCCTCCTCTATCTCCTCTTCTCTCTTTACCCCCCTACCTCTCCTCAGGGCGGGGGAACTTGCGTCCCCAGCTGGACAGTGCCATGCAGGACGTCAGTGACCTCTACCTGCTGATGGGTGAGACAGAGAAGCAGGCGGTGCGCCGGGCCCTCCTGGAGGAGAGGGGGCGCTACTGTTCCTTCATCAACCTTCTGCAGCCTGTGGTGGTGAGTATAGATCGAGGATCAGATTACCCTCCCATATCTGAACCTTAACCAGTATGTGGAAAAAACTTGCCTGACTAGATTATATGGTGATGAGAGAGGAGGGCTGCTGATATACCAGGGGTGGGCTCTGGGGAGAAGTTGCCTTGTTTTTAGGCACAGATTTAGAATCTGTTTACCTTCCCGACATCGTACCATTAACCATTATATGGAAAAAGTTGACGGAATATAGGTTAGTGTCAGGGGAAACTGCATCCTATTATAGGGTTGTTTATTGGGCTTCATCTGGGTAGGACATACAGGGATGTGTTTCAGCTTTCCTGTTAGTTATTTCAGTTTGTCACAGTTATTTCAGCTAATCTATTTTGTCTTTGACTGTGTGTTGCTGAGTAGAAGGTCTTGTTGTTGATCCTCAGAATGGAGAGATAGCCATGCTGGGAGAGATCACTCACCTGCAGGCTATTGTTGATGACCTCACAGTGCTGACTGAAGACCCGCACAAACTGCCCCCGGCTAGTGAGCAGGTACGTACAGTACTCTCCAAAATACCTGAACCCAAAACACACTCCTGTCCATACACATGTACTCATCATGCAAGCACACATGCTCAATGAGTAGCAAACACAGATAACCAGCGGCAATTAACACACATACACACAGAAACCCTGGAATTATTCAATCAACTTGAGGTCAAATAGGTAATACGATATTCAGACTTCAGATTTAACTCTGATTTTTACACAAGCCTCCCATTGACACCAATGACTGATTTACATGAAAGTCTGAGTTTAGTGAATAGATCTCAGGTCTGAAAACTACACTGAGTGTATGTCTTGCTTGTGCTAACTGTGTGTTGTGCTATGCTTCTCCCTCCTCTCCTCAGGTGATCGGGGACTTGAAGGGTTCAGACTACAGTTGGTCCTATCAGACCCCTCCCTCCTCTCCCAGCAGTGCTGCTTCCAGGAAGAGCAGTATGTGCAGTATCCTCCAGATGCCCAGCTCCGCTGCCCACCGCCTCAGCAGTGTCTCCTCCCACGACTCAGGGTTCATCTCTCAGGATGCCAACACCCATTCCAAGCCCCCCTCACCCATGCCCTCTGACATCACCAGCCAGGTAGGCACACCTCTGAGTCAGTCAGGCCCTAAACTACACTCCAGGTTCACCGGCACGTTCTTGATTAACAAGACTTGGGAGTATGGTAACACTAGAAAAAGAAAAGGAGAACATCACACTCTAGGAGCTCAGATGCAATCATTTTATAACCAATGTTTCGACAGACAAGCTGTCTTCATCAGGGTATAATGACAAACAATGCGGGTCACTAGTTTATATAGTGTCAAAGGACACACACAGGCGTCTGTAATCATGGCCGGGTGTGGCCTGATATCAATAGTTAATTCTTAGATATAAACAGAACATACAAAAAACATGAATGATAGCGTACGATCAAAGATACAATTTAGCAACATAGTCCTACAAACATTTACTATGAACAGCAAAATCACAATCATCACAAGAATGGCTTCAGATCAAAGTCTACGTTGAGACCGAAGGGAAAAAGGGTCTTTAAATTAAAGATCCAGGCAGCCTCTCGTTTAAACAATAAATTGTTGAGGGTGACATGTTCGTTGCCAATATAATGTAGGGATGAAATCGAGTGGTTCACTTCCAAAAGCAAAAAGTGTTGCAACTGGGTAAGTCGAGTTTTTGAACCTAATGGTGCTACGATGCTCCGAGATTCGTACATTTAATTTGCGCTTTGTTTTACCCACATCATTTTTTACACAACGACAAGTTATAAGATAAATAACTGTCTTAGTGGAGCACGTGATAACACCTTTGATTGGGATCTGTTTCCGTTTGGGGGTGTTTGAAGGATCTACATTTATAAGTGCCATTGCATTGAGCGCAGCCATTACACTGGTAGTTTCCATCCGGTAGAGGCGTAAATAAAGGAGCAGGGGTATTTTGGAGTGGTAAATAAGAGTTTACCAATTTATCTGAGATTTCTGCCCCACGAGAATACGACCAAGGGAGGGTCCGAAAACACATTACAGATACTGTCATCGGATCTTAGAATGTGGCAATGTTTGTGAATGAATCCCTTAATTTGTTCAGAGCACTTTGAATAGCTGGTAGTTAGAATGCAAGAATGCTTCTTTTTGCGAGACTGTCCTTAATAATATATATGCCATTTAGCAGACGCTTTTATCCAAAGCGACTTACAGTCATGTGTGCATACATTCTACGTATGGGTGGTCCCGGGGATTGAACCCACTACCCTGGCGTTACAAGCGCCATGCTCTACCAACTGAGCTACAGAAGGACCAAAAAGAGATCATGTCTCGATTTGTTTTGAATTTTCTCTATGGCAGTATTAATCTGACCATTTTTGTACCCCCTCTCCTTTTTTTCTTTACGTCTCAGCCATATTTCTGTCGAAATCTGATTTGTTTTTTGCAAACTCTTTTGATTCGACAGAATTGGATGTAGGGCAAACTGCTTTTCAAGGGAAGCGGGTGACAACGATCATCCCTCAACAAACTATTACGATCAGTAGATTTCCTGTAAAGATCAGTGTATAAAACATTATCCTTCCACAAGATCAGAAGATCAAGGATACTGATTTGACGTGTGTCAGATTGCATAGTAAATCTCAGATGCTCAGAACAAGAGTTAAGAAAAGCATGGAATGCTCACCCCTCCATAGAACAAAAATATGATCAATGTACCATTTCCAAATAATGTTTGTCAAGAAAACATTTTTTGAGAGGATTTAAAATGGACTGTTTCTCCATGTAACCCACATACAACTTAGCATAGTTAAGAGCCATGGGGGATCCCATAGCAGTACCCTTCATCTGAATAAAGAAATAATTTAGAAACATGAAGTAGTTGTGTGTGAGTACTATTTCAGCCAATGTTATAATGCATGCACTGACAGGTAGTTCATTAGGGGCGGCAGGGTAGCCTGGTGGTTAGAGCTTTGGACTAGTAACCGAAAGGTTGCAAGTTCAAATCCCCAAGCTGACAAGGTACAAATCTGTTGTTCTACCCCTGAACAGGGGGCCTAGTGGCTGTCATTGACCCCTTCCACCTCGGGCCCTGTTCTTAACTGACTTGCCTAGTTAAATAAAGGTTCCACGGCAAAAGAGAAATATTCTGTTTGTCATAGAAGTGTTCTCTTATCTCACTCCTTCCATCTCCAGAAGACCACCAGCTCAGCCTCTTCTGAGGCATCAGAAACCTGCCAGTCTGTCAGCGAGTGCAACTCTCCCGCTGCGGTTAGTACACACTCACATACACACACATTGTGGCCCCCAGGGATCTTCCTACGGTATGGGATAAACATGCTGACTCAGACATGTTTGTCCATTCCGCAGTTTGGCTCATGCTCATCCTTCGGTACCTTCCGCTCCACTCTCTCTTACACTGGCTCTGGCATACTTCCTGGGTCCCCCACATTTAACCGCCCTCCTGGATCCAACACCCCCTCACCCACATCAAAAGTTCCTAGCTGGAAGGTTTGTTTTTATTTGCCTAATTGCTTTTTCCTTGGTTGTATCAACTCATTTGCATAATGCATGATGCATAGTAACTTTATGACCTCTTTATCCATTCTTTTGTCAAACTCAGCTTTCAAATATCTCATGCCAAAGATTTGCTGAAACACATTGTAATAACATTTTCATGCTTAGGCCTCAGCATTTTAGCCTGGTCTCAGATCTATTTGTGTTGTATTGCCAAATCCTATGGTCTTTGACATGAGTTAGCAAGACAGCACAAACAGTCTGGGACCAGGCTAACCTCTTCATGGACCCCCATACTGCTTCCATTGTACCACAATGAAAAAGACTCCTGAACAGCTGATTGATAGACGTCCTATCCAAGGGTACATTGTTTAGTTCATTTCTTCATTGCCTCAATAATATCGCCACAGGATTGGTCCAAAACGAGTACCTACGAGCCCTTATTGGCTACCACGCTACAGCGAAGGAGAGAGTCATTGGACAGGATGAGGGAGCAGGAGGTTTCTTCCAGTCCTAAAGGGTTCTCTGGGATGCATCCAGACACTCATAGGTCCATTCTAGCCCAAGCTGCCATAGCCACAGCCAAGGTAGTGATGAGCACACAGTGGATACAGCACTCAACCACCAGCATTCATTGTTGAAATTTGGATCTTAATCCTTGTCACTACTGTATGGTAATATGAGTCTTTTCTCTTTCTCTCACTCTCTTCCTTCTGTGCCTTCGTCTCTCTCTCTGGGTGTGTTTGTGTGTGTGCCTGTGTCTCTGTGTGCGTGCAGCACAGTGGTGAGGCCATGTCCCCAGCAGCCAGTACACTAGCCATGGTGCTGATCCGGGGTCTCAGTGTAGAGCATCAAAAGAATAGCAGGGAATCTCTGCAGTACTCCAGTGGCTACAGCACCCAGACAAACACACCATCCTGTTCAGAGGACACCATCCCCTCACAGGGTAACAAACACTCTACACAGTACCCTACTGTACAGTATATCTTTTTTTAAACATTTATTTATGCAGGTTATTATCATTGAGCTAAAATATCTTACATACAGTACCTAGAAAATATACCTTCTCAAAGCAACATACACTCTCAAAGTATAATACACTCTAGTATACTAATTTCTCCTAAAGGGGAATACTTTATCATAGAAAATATAATGTATTCATCCTTCAGATTATGACACAATATTTGATCAGAAGCTAATATAATCCATCCTCTTAGAAAAACCCGCTCTCATTTGACCAGATCAGTTTAACTACATTGTCTCTCTTTTGTTCAGGGTCGGACTATGAGTGCTACTCTCTGAACGGGGATGCTGGCACCAGCAGGGAGGCCGACTTTGACAAGTCCTCCACCATCCCCCGCCACAGCAACATCGCACAGAACTACCGCCGCATGATCCAAACCAAGAGGCCTGCTAGCACCGCTGGACTGCCGGCCGGATTGAGCCCTCCTGGGGGTACGCATGGAGAGACTGCAGGGGGTGATGGAGGTCGTGACGGGGGGCATGGAGCCATCACCTCTGGAACAGCCACCATCCGCCGAACCCCCTCCTCCAAAACAGGAGTGAGACGTACCCCTTCCACCTCGGGCCCCATCCCCATCTGCCCCCCCATCGTTCCAGTCAAGACCCCCACTGTGCCAGACTCTCCAAGCTACTCCCCTGGCTACTCCCTCAGCCCCACCCAAAAGTGCATGGGCAGCAATGAGTACCAGTATGCAGATGAGTCTCCACCCAGTGCCCTGGAGTACAGGAAGGTCTCCCCCAAGCTGCTGAGCCTGCCTGACACCAGCACCTGTGGCTCCGAAGGGGGGCTGGAACGAAGCGTCTACGCCCAGCAGCCCCTTAGCATGGCTGGCCTCAGCCCAGAGGAAGACTCCCAGCTGGCCGCCAACCGCCACAGCCTGGTGGAGAAGATAGGAGAACTGGCGGCCAGTGCCTATGCCCTTGGTGAGGGTCAGTTCCCTTTCCCCCCTCTGGACCCTCTGCCAGCGAACCCAGTCAGGACAAATTCTGTACCCCAACACCCACAACACCTACCCCCTAAGTCGCAAGAGGGAGTGGACATGCTGGTGTCCATACGGAGGGGTGTGAGGCTTCGCAAGGCGGTCTCCAATGACAGATCAGCCCCCAGGATACTCCAGGATACTGCTGCAGCCTCCAGGATACTGCGGTAGTATCTCCTGGAACTGACCCCAGAACTGTGGTGCCCTTTCTTATAATAAGCTTAACCTCTAGTTGTAAAATGAATGAACACTCATCCTATACAGGATTAGACTGTATGAAATGAAAGGGAATCAAGTGTCAATGTGTAAAGATTTAATGAATGGCCATGGGTGACCAATGGATAAATGTCATATTTTATGTTGTATTGCTAATTCCTATGTTGTCTTTGGGCTTTGGTTGTCTATTTCCTCTGTCTCCTGATACGTCAGGCCAGACACCTCCCCCATATTCACAAAGTGTCTCAGAGTAGGTGTGCTGATCTAGGATCAGTTTAGCCTTTTAGGTCATAATGAATAAGACTATATGACAAGGATGACCTTAACCTAGATCAGCAGTCATACGCTTTATGAATATGGGGAAAGGTCACTCCATGTAAGGGTTGAATGTGTCTTATTGTGTGTGTACTAATGCCGCATTCACACGCCAGTCGGAACTCACAAATTCCCAACTAGCTAATTAGTGACACGTTCAAACAGTAATAAGTCATATATTTATGAGTTTCCTAGTTCCGACTAGCACGTGAACGCAGCATAACACAGCCATCTGTCTGTATGTTATGTATTATTATACTGATGTATATATTACTGTTTGTAAAATAAGCTGAAAACCAATTGTGTATGTCACATATCGGAGAAATGTAAAAGTCATGTAAAATAGGACGCGATGTGGCAGTGGTTTTATTGGTGTACTGTACTATCAATATATTCTGCAATTAAACAACCATTTCTATAGAACAATGGAGAACTTTATTTTGGATCTGTGAGATTTTACATGATGCACAAACAATGGAGGTTTTAATGCCTCAGCCTATAGGCTAATTGAACATGTAAGTAAGCGTAGTTCTCTAATGGAATTATTATATGGCTATGTATTAGGTTTAGATGAAGGAGCAAAGGGCGCGAGAAGAGCACATACATAGTTATCAGGACAGATACTGGAGGTGTAAGATGGTAAGATGTATGTTTATCTATTTGTATTTGTCTTGGTCTGTCACTTCTCACCACTAGAGAGCAGTCTCACCGGTGTTATTATGGATCCGGTCGTGCTGGTGGTGGTTCATGTGTATAAGGTCACAGGTAAAACAGGTTATAATCATGCATGGGTGAACAGAAGATACTTTTTTTTAATGCTACTCACAAGATTACTCTACCACAAACCTTAACCACAGGAAAACACAAGTTCATCTGTCACCTGTATCATTGGATTTATCATTGAAATTTGAAATAGCCAATACCTACAAAGGGGCTCTCCCTGACAGCAATCTCTGAGACAGAAGGGAGCACTTGATAATAACCAAAGTGTCTGTGATATGTTGACTGGACTGGTGGTGGCGCCAAAGACCTTTCATATGCTTGGGGAAGCTTGGCCGAGTTTCTACTTTCTAATATAAAACCACAAGAGGAAGTCCGACTCAAAAGCAGTGGGTGGTAGACTTGCCGAAACTTTTCAATCTGTGGAATTACTTTTGTGCCGTTAATATCAAGCAACCCTTTTGAATTTGAGAACAAAATTCTTAGTATTGCAAATGAAAATGAGATTAATAACAAACCTTTAATCTAAAAGTATTGAGAGCAAAATTAATAATATTGCAAGGAAATAATTTGCAAAGGCAAGAACAAATTAATTATATGGTTTTGGGGATGACGGTGTTTGGTATTCCCTTCAGCTATTGAGTTAGCAGCAGCTACACTGTATATACAAAAGTATGTGAACACCTCTTGAAATGAGTGGATTTGGCTATTTTAGCCACACCCTTTGCTGACAGGTGTATACAATCAAGCACACAGCCATGCAATCTCTATACACAAACATTGGCCTTACTGAAGAGCTCAGTGACTTTCAACGTGGCATCGTCATAGGATGCCACCTTTCCAACAAGTAAGTTCATAAATTTTCTGCCCTGCTAGAGCTGCCCCGGTTAACTGTAAGTACTGTTATTGTGAAGTAGAAATGTCAAGGAGCAACAACGGCTCAGCTGCGAAGTGGTACGCCACACAAGCTCACAGAACGAGACCGCAGAGTGCTGAAGCATGTAAAAATGGTCTGTCCATGGTTGCAGCACTCACTACGGAGTTTCAAACTGCCTCTGGAACACAGGAGGTTGGTGGCACCTTAATTGGAGAGAACAGGCTCATGGTAATGACTGGAGCAGAATCAGTGGAATGGTATCAAATACAGCAAACACATGGTTTTCTGGAAAGCCTTCCCAGAAGAGTGGGGGCTGTTATAGCAGCAAAGTAGAGACCAACTACATATTAATGCTTATGATTTTGGAATGAGATGTTCGACGAGCAGGGGGCCACATACTTTCGATCATGTAGTGTTGTCTTCTTGGGGTCCACACAAAACATGATATAATACAGAACATTAATAGACAAGAACAGCTCAAGGACAGAACTGCAAACATTTAAAAAACCGCACACAGCCTACATACCATATCAATACATATCGTGCCATGACTTTAAAAGCATTTCATGGCTACTGATATGAATGTAGATATAGTCATTTCGACAGGTTACCTTGGCGTTCTTGAACAGGGACTATGGTGGTCTGCTTGAAACATGTGGGTATTACAGACTGGGTCAGGGAGAGGTTGAAAATGCCAATGAAGAGTCACTGTTCTATTACCAATGGCAGTTAGGATAGGTCATATCTATCTGTCACATAAATGCACATAAATACTACAATGCCTGCGGAAAGTATTCAGAACCCTTGACTTTTTCCACAGCCTTATTCTAAAATATATTTAGAAAACAATCCCCCCCATCAACACTCCATAATGACAAAGCAAAAACAGGTAAGACATTTTTACACCAATTTCTTTATTGTTTTTAAAATATTGCATTTATGGAAGTATTCAAACAGAATATTTAGAAGATAAATACACAACGCAGAGACAGAGGACGAGAAGTCAATAGAATAATAACGATCAATGGAAATAGTGTTTTTTCTGTAATAGGGAATTATCAATGGAAATAGTTGGTTTTCAGTTCAACATCTGCCAGGAATGACAGTCCTAAACCTATTAATAATACAGAACGTGTGGCACGTTCTCATTGGTCCAACCTTCTTTGGCCGTTGGCTTAGTTTTATTGCAAGGAATTCTAATTGGTTAACCACAGGCTAGGGCTGGGTTATGAAACTACATGCTGTCCCTTTGTTCTGTGGAGAGTCTCAGGAGAGCATCACATCTCCACAGAGGAACTCTGGAGCTCTGTCAATACCATCGCCCTTCTCCCCCGATTGCTCGGTTTGGCCGAGCAGCCAGCTTTAGGAAGTGTCTTGGTGGTTCCATACTTCTTCCATTTTAGAATGATGGAGGCCACTGTGTTCTTGGGGACCTTCAATGCTGCAGAAATGTTTTGATACTATTCCCCAGATCTGTGCCTCGACACAATCCTGTCTCGGAGCTCTACGAACTCATGTCTTGGTTTTTGCTCTGACATGCAGTCAACTGTGGGACCTTATATAGACAGTCGTGTGCCTTTCCAAATCATGTCCAATCAATTGAATTTACCATAGGTGGACTCCAATCATGTTGTTGAACCATCTCAAGGATGATCAATGGAAACAAGATGCACCTGAGTCTCATAGCAAAGTATCCAGACGCCAGCCTCATCTCTCATTATCTGACCTGTTCAAACTTCAACATACAGTGCATTCGGAAAGTATTCAGATCCCTTGACTCTTTCCACATTTTGTTACGTTACAGCCTTATTCGAAAATGTGTAAATAAGGCATTTCAGTTTTTTAAATTTTTGTTTCCTCATCAATCTACACACAGTAACCCATAATGACAAAGCAAAAACATGCTTTTAGGATAAAAAAAAATAAAAAAAACCTTAAATACCTTATTTACATAAGTATTCAGATCCTTTGCTATGAGACAAATGTTCAAATAAGGCTGGAACGTAACAAAATGTGGAAAAAGTCAAGGGATCTGAATCATTTCCAGAATCCACTGTATGTTGAAGTTTGAACAGGTCAGAACACAAGCTGATCCTTTACCCCCAATCCAAAGTATGCATTCATACAATCCACCTCTTATGCATAAAAGGAATGCACTGGTGGTGTAAGGAATATGGTGGAACTAACCCCAATCATGGTTGTAGCAATCCAATGCCTTAAATCAATGAATGGGAGTTAAGAAACTATTGGAAGAAGGGTGTTTAGGGCACCAAGGCATTTTTCTGCCATTTTGGTGCCACTCCAGCATTTTCTTCCCATGGTAGAGCATCCTCACCTGTCTGGTGGAGGGGAGGCAGCTTGGTCAGCAGCATCTGGAAGGCAGAAGGGGCCTGTTTGCAGGAGGAGCTGCTAGGGTTGGAACACAAAATAGATAAGTTGAAAGGCACAATGTCAGGTCTGGACTGGAGCAAATAAGCTAATAAAGAAAAATATTGTCTTCCCAAAATATTTATTGTACCGTTCAGACAACAGGAACTCGGAAGAATAAGACTGATTCCAGTCCATATCATAGATTATCAGCCCCTTTACAGTCTCGGGAACTGTCTACCCCGGGATATAATAACTCACTACTGTAGCGTTGACAATTTACAATATTTACTACTATTTGCAAATAGATCTTGACTTGCAACAAACAAAATGCTACATACAACAACTTAGTGGTGGAGGATGGGACGACAATAAGAATATAATTACATTTGAATTCCACCCTGAACACTACCATGCCGTATAGTAGCACTTAAATCAGACAATTGCTTTAGGCTTCAGCTACATGGTTAGGCATAGAGGTGGTTGAGAGAGCACACAAGGGCTATGTACCACTTCTCCACCCTTCTCCTGGTGTGCACTTGCTCACTCCTCATCATGGATTTTAAAGAATAGGATAGGAATGTAGGCATTGTCAGGAGGCAATTTCCAGCATTGCTAAATTCATGCAAGAAAGTGTGCAAGTGCAGGGTGGAAGGGTGGAGAATCGGGATACAACTCACCCAGTAACATGACTTTTAGGTCAAATTCATATTAGTACAGCCTATGAGGAGAATCAGTGCCAACTAATGACTTGTAATGACTTGCAACCATAGAGTCAGATACTGCAGACATTATCTACCTATATGCTTGCAACAGCCACCTCCTATCTATACAAGTAGTAGTAGGCCTACCTAATATAGGATTGCTACTTGTATCATCTGGTATATTCGGAAAGTATTCAGACCTCTTGACGTTTTCCACATTTTGTTACATTACAGCCTTATTCTAACATTTATTAAATAGATGTTGTCCCTCATCAATCTACACACAATACCCCATAATGACAAAGCAAAGACAGGTTTTTAGAAATGTTTGCAAATTTACACTACCGGTCAAAAGTTTTAGTACACCTACTCATTCAAGGGTTTTTCTTTCTTTTTACTATTGTCTGCATTGTAGAATAATGGTGAAGATATCAACACTATGAAATAACACATGGAATCATGTAGTAACCAAAAAAAGTGTTGAACAAATCAATATATATTTTACATTTGAGATTCTTCAAATAGCCACCCTTTGCCTTGATGGCAGCCTTGCACACTCTTGGGATTATGCTGTTCACAAATGCTCTCCATCCAACCTCACTGACCTCGAGCTGTTTTGCAAGGAGGAATGGGCAAAAAATTCAGTCTCTCGATGTGCAAAACTGATAGAGACATACCCCAAGCAACTTACAGCTGTAATCGCAGCAAAAGGTGGCGCTACAAAGTATTAACTTAAGGGGGCTGAATAATTTTGCACGCCCAATTTTTCAGTTTTTGATTTGTTAAAAAAGTTTGAAATATCCAATAAATGTCGTTCCACTGTTGATTCTTCACAAAAAAATACAGTTTTCTATCTTTATGTTTGAAGCCTGAAATGTGGTAAAAGGTCGTAAAGTTCAAGGGGGCAAGGCACTGTATATAGTCCTTCGTACATCAGCTGATATCTCAAAGTGCTGTACAGAAATCCAGCCTAAAATCCCAAACCGCAAGCATTGCAGGTGTAGAAGCACGATGGCTAGGAAAAACTCCCTAGAAAGGCCAAAACCTAGGAAGAAACCTAGAGAGGAACCAGACTATGTGGGGTGACCAGTCCTCTTCTGGCTGTGCCGGGTGGAGATTATAACAGAACATGGCCAAGATGTTCAAATGTTCATAAAAGACCAGCATGGTCAAAAAATAATAATCACAGGCAGAACAGTTGAAACTTGAGCAGCAGCACGGCCAGGTGGACTGGGGACAGCAAGGAGTCATCATGTCATGTAGTCCTGAGGCATGGTCCTAGGGCTCAGCTCCTCCGAGAGAGAGAAAGAAAGAGAGAATTAGAGAGAGCACACTTAAATTCACACAGGACACCGTATAGGACAGGAGAAGTACTCCAGATATAACAAACTGACCCTAGCCCCCCGACACACAAATTACTGCAGCATAAATACTGGAGGCGGAGACAGGAGGGGTCAGGAGACACTGTGGCCCCATCCGATGACACCTCCGGACAGGGCCAAACAGGAAGGATATAACCCCCACCCACTTTGCCAAAGCACGGCCCCCACACCACTAGAGGGATGTCTTCAACCACCAACTTACCATCCTGAGACAAGGCCGGGGAATAGCCCACTAAGATCTCTGCCACGGCACAACCCAAGAGGGGGGCGCCAACCCAGACAGGAAGATCACATCAGTGACTCAACCCACTCAAGTGACGCACCCCTCCTAGGGACGGTATGAAAGAGCCCTAGTAAGCCAGTGACTCAGGTTAGAGGCAGAGAATCCCAGTGGAAAGAGGCGAACCGGCCAGGCAGAGACAGCAAGGGCGGTTCGTTGCTCCAGAGCCTGCGTTCTGAGCTCCACATTTTGTCGGCAAGTGTCTTTGCAGTGACTTTGGCCTTGTCGGAATCCGGACAGGACCTCTGTCGTATCCTTTAGTAGGCTAACTGCCCTGTGCAGGTCTGCGTCTTTGGCCTGTAGCATTTTGGAGACGACGTTCACATTTTCTAAAACCTTAGTCTGCAGAACGACAAAAAAAATGAAACTACATATTTCCATTTTATTTTTCAGTGCTACTGCATCATCCCTCTTGTACTTCTTGTCACTTAAAGCACAATCTCGGTGAGGGCCTTCATTATGTCCACATATCTGTATCTCAGGGCGGCACGGGATTCGTTTTAGAGTTACATTTTATTTTTCTGATGCAAAATCAAATATACCACTCAACATTGACCATCTCTTTATGCTATGCCCGAAGAAGGTGTATAACAGTTCAACAGTATCATAAAACTGTTTAATCTCTAGCACATTTTTGACAAGGTCTTGGGAGCCAGCAAGTGGCCTTTTTTAGATATTCTGGCCTGCACACCGAATAGACCCTGCTCATGTTAGCAGCTCCATCATACCCTTGCCCACAACATTTTGAAATTTCCAGCTCATTATCCTCTATGCTGCCCAGGATGTTATATTGAAGCTCAGCTGCTGATGTATCAGCAGTCTCCAGAAGTCCCCAAAACACTCTGTGATCTGTCAGATCTGTGGGGATATTATTTGCATCCCTTATCACTCTCACATAGCGATAAACTTGGCTTAACTGGTCTACTTTGGATACGTCCGGTGTGGTGTCCATAATAATAGAAAAAATAGGGCCTCCTGCATCTCTCCCTGAATGTCACACCTCACTCGCTAGGCTAAGATATAAATTAGATCCTCCAGATCTAGCCTCTCTACAGTGGCCTGCTGTTAAGGCAAGGGCTGATTTCAAAGTTTTACTGCTAACCTACAAATTGGTCTACACGGACACGTTCTGGCTTGGTTTAGATCTTATCTGTCGGAAAGATATCAGTTTGTCTCTGTGGATGGTTTGTCCTCTGACAAATCAACTGTAAATTTCAGTGTTCCTCAATGTTCCGTTTTAGGACCACTATAGTTTTCACAATATATTTTACCTCTTTGTGATGTCATTCTGAAACATAATGTTAACTTTCACTGATATGCAGATGACAAACAGCTGTACATTTCGATGAAACGTGGTGAAGCCCCTAAATTGCCCTCGCTGGAAGCCTGTGTTTCAGACATAAGGAAGTGGATGGCTGCAAATATTGTACTTGTTATAGGTCCCAAGAAACAAAGAGATCTTCTGTTGAATCTGACAATTAATCTTGATTGTTGTACAGTCGTCTCAAATAAAACTGTGAAGGACCTCAGCGTTACTCTGGGCCCTGATCTCTCTTTTGACGAACATATCAAGACTGTTTCAAGAACAGCTTTTTTTCCATCTACATTGCAAAAATCAGAAACTTTCTGTCCAAAATTTATGCAGAAAAATGAATCCATGCTTTTGTCACTTCTAGGTTAGACTACTGTAATGCTCTACTTTCCAGCTACCCGGATAAAGCACTTAATAAAATTCAGTTAGTGCTAAACACGGCTGCTAGAATCTTGACGAGAACCTAAGAATGTTATCATATTACTCCAGTTCTAGCCTTTCTAAACTGGCTTCCTGTTAAAGCAAGGGCTGATTTCAAGGTTTTACTGCTAACCTACAAAACATTACATGGACTTGCTCCTACCTATCTTTCTGATTTGGTCCTGCCGTACATACCTACACGTACACTATGGTCACAAGATGCAGGCCTCCAAACTGTCCCTAGAATTTCTAAGCAAACAGCTGGAGGCAGGGCTTTCTCCTATAGAGCTCTATTTTTATGGAATGGTCTGCCTACCCATGTGAGAGACGCAGACTCTGTCTCAACCTTTAAGTCTTTAATGAAGACTCATCTATTCAGTAGGTCCTATAATTGAGTGTAGTCTGTCCCAGGAGTGTGAAGGTGAACGGAAATGCACTGGAGCAACGAACCGCCCTTGCTGTCTCTGCCTGGCTGGTTTTCCTCTCTCCACTGGGATTCTCTGCCTCGAACCCTATTACAGGGGTTGAGTAACTGGCTTACTGGTGCTCTTCCATGCCATCCCTAGGAGCGGTGCATCACTTCAGTGGGTTGGCGCCCCCCTTGGGATGTGCCGGGGGGAGATCTTTGTGGGCTGTATTCGGCCTTGTCTCAGGATGGTAAGTTAGTGGTTGAAGATATCCCTCTAGTGGTGTGGGGGCTGTTTAGCCCTGTCTGGGGGTATTGTCGGTTGGGGCCACAGTGTCTCCCGACCCCTCCTGTCTCAGCCTACAGTATTTATGCTGCAGTGGTTTATGTGTCGGGGGGCTAGTGTCAGTCTGTTATATCTGGAGTATTTCTCTTGTCTTATCCAGTGTCCTGTGTGAATTTAAGTGTGCTCTCTCTAATTTTCTTTCTTTCTTTCTTTCTCTCTCTCTTCTCTTTCTCTTTTTCTCTCTCTTTCACTTTTTCTCTCTCTCTCTGTCTCTGTCTCTCTGTCTCTGTCTCTGTCTCTGTCTCTGTCTCTGTCTCTGTCTCTCTCTCTCTGGAGGAGGAGGACCTGAGACCTAGGACCATGCCTCAGGAATACCTGGCCTGATGACTCCTTGCTGTCCCCAGTCCACCTGGCCGTGCTGCTGCTCCAGTTTCAACTGTTCTGCCTGCGGCTATGGAACCCTGACATGTTCACCGGATGTGCTACCTGTTCCAGACCTGCTGTCTTCAACTGTCTAGAGACAGCAGGAGCGGTAGAGATTCTCTGAACGATGGGCTATGAAAAGCCAACTGACATTTACTCCTGAGGTGCTGACCTGTTGCACCCTCGACATCCACTGTGATTATTATTATTTGACCACCACAACAGGACTAAGCGGCGTGGTGAAAAGCAGCAGCAGCAACAAAAGCAAGAGAAGCAGAATCTGGACTATACAACTTGGGAAGAGATAGACAGGTGGGCGGTCGACCCAGGGAGAGTGCGGGAGCCCGCCTGGGATTCACTGGAGCAGTGCGAGGAGGGTTATAGGAGAATGGAGTTGGAGAAACGAGCACGGCGGCGCGATAGGAAGCCCGAGAGTCAGCCCCTAAACTGTCTTGGGGGGAGGAACACAGGAATTATGGTGAAGCCAGGTAGGAGACCTGTGCCAACTTCCTGTGCTTACCGGAGAGCGAGAGAGACCGGCAGGCACCGTGTTATGCTGTGGAGTGCACGGTGTCCCCAGTGCGGGTGCATAGCCCGGTGCGGTACATACCAGCTCCTTGTATCGGCCGGGCTAGAGTGGGCATCGAGCCAAGTGCCATGAAGCCGGCTCTACGCATCTGGTCTCCAGTGCGTCTCCTTGGGCCGGCGTACATGGCACCAGCCTTACGCATGGTGTCCCCGGTTCGCCTGCACAGCCCAGTGTGGGCTATTCCACCTCGCCGCACTGGCAGGGCGACCAGGAGCATTCAACCAGGTAAGGTTCGGCAGGCACGGTGCTCAAGAGCTCCAGTGCGCCTGCACGGTCCGGTCTATCCAGTGCCACCTCCACGCACCAGCCCTCCGGTGGCAGCCCCCCGCACCAGGCTTCCTGTGCGTGTCCAGAGCCCAGTACTCCCTGTTCCTCCTCCCCGCACTCACCCTGAGGTGCGTGTCCTCGGCCCAGTACCACCAGCGCCGGCACCACGCACCAGGCCTACAATGTGCCTCGTCTGTCCAGAGCCGCCAGAGTCTCCCGTCTGTCCAGAGCCGCCAGAGTCTCCCGTCTGTCCAGAGCCGCCAGAGTCTCCCGTCTGTCCAGAGCCGCCAGAGTCTCCCGTCTGTCCAGAGCCGCCAGAGTCTCCCGTCTGTCCAGAGCCGCCAGAGTCTCCCGTCTGTCCAGAGCCGCCAGAGTCTCCCGTCTGTCCAGAGCCGCCAGAGTCTCCCGTCTGTCCAGAGCCACCATTGGCAACCATATTTAGGCAGCCATATTCTTTGGGTATTTTGGGGGTGATTGTTTCCTGTCTTTGTGTTTTATGCACCAGTTAGGACTGTTTCGGTTTTCACTTTTATTGTTTTGTAGTTTGTTCATGTGAAGTGTCTCTTTATTAAAGAACCATGAACTTCAACCATAAATTATATTAAATTGGTAGGGAGACGGATGTGGGAAGGCTTGCGATACTGCCTTTGTACCAGGGTGGGAGAAGAGACGGGTTGGTACTGGAACTAATGACGTCATTTTCAGTTTATAACCTGTGGTAACCTGTATCGTGTTCAGTACTCTCGTGAATAAAGGCTGCTATTTGACTTTAAGACCGGGCTCTGTTGATCTCTATAAAATAAGGGTCATACAAATTCTTATGAATTGACAGAGTGTTTAATTTTAATTGGGATTTAAAACAGAGGAATTAAATTCCTGCAACAATTTCAAAAGAACAGAATAGCTTACTCTGTGTTGTCCTTATGTCAGGCCCTGATATGGCTATGCCAAGGATTTCGCTACACCACAAGCATTTTGCTACGCCCACAATAACATCTGCTAAATATGTGTACAGTATGTGACCAATAACATTTGATTTGATATGACTGTGAGCTACACTAGTTAATTAAGCAGACAATATTTGCTTAGAACTCCTTGGCATGATTTAAAAAGTATTTTATAGTATGAAGAATACAATTGAACATAGCTTAATAAAAGAGAAAGGATATTTTCTCCAAACAATTTCAAAGGAAGTGCGCACATGCGGCTATTCTGTGTTGAGCATTAACAAAGAAACAGGTCCTCCTAATAACTTAATTTTGAGTTATTTATGTAACTTCAGTTGTCATACAAACGTTGGTCTATATGTTTAGATTTTTACTACATTCTAAGGCTGCATGATGGTACTCTAATGATGATTTGAAAAAAGTTGCAAGCTGCACAAACTTCAGCAGTCTCTCATTCACAATTTGACAAGCACTTGGTAATATTCTAACCAGGCCTCACATTTTCCTAGTGGCATCCCCCTTGTGTGGCCGTAATGCACACTAAAAAATCCATGCCTTTTGTGGCCAAAGTGGCTGTTGTGCCCTTGGGTTGAATATAATAGGCTAATTATAATTCCCTTCTCCCAGCTGCCATGCTCCAAAACACCTCTCACTCATATGGCTCTCTCAGATGTAGCCAATGCTCATGAGGCGCTCACCTGGAATGCATTTCATTTAGCAGGTGTGCCTTGTTAAAAGTTAATTTGTGGAATTTCTTTCCTTCTTAATACTTTTGAGCCAATCAGTTGTTTTGTTACAAGGTAGGGTGGTATATTTGGTAAAATACCAAATCCATATTATGGCAAGAACAACTCAAATAAGCAAAGAGAAACGACAGTCCATCATTACTTTAAGACATGAAGGCAAGTCAATGCGGAAACATTTCAAGATCTTTGAAAGTTTCTTAAAGTGCAGTTGCAAAAACCATCAAGCGATGTGATGAAACTGGCTCTCATGAGGACCGCCACAGGAAAGGAAGACCCAGATTTACCTCTGCTGCAGATGATACATTCATTAGAGGTAACTGCACCTCAAATTGTAGCCCAAATAAATGCATCACAGAGTTCAATTAACAGACACATCTCAACATCAACTGTTCAGAGACTGTGGGAATCAGGCCTTCATGGTCGAATTGCTGCAAAGAAAAAAGTCCTAAAGGACACCAATAAGAAGAAGAGACTTTCTTGGGCCAAGAAACACAAGCAATGGACATTTGACTGATGGAAATATGTCCTTCGAGTCCAAATTTGAGAGTTTTGGTTCCAACCGCCATGTCTTTGTGAGATGCAGAGTATGTAAACTGATGATCTCTGCATGTGTGGTCCCCACCGTGATGCTTGGAGGAGGAGGTGTGGGGTGCTTTGCTGCAGACACTGTCTGTGATTTATTTAGAATTCAAGGCACACTTAACCAGCAGGGCTACCACAGCATTCTGCAGTGATACTCCATCCCATCTGGTTTGAGCTTAGTGGGACTATCATTTGCTTTTCAACAGGACAATGACCCAAAACACACCTCCAGGCTGTGTAAGGGCTATTTGACCAAGAAGGAGAGGGATGGAGTGCTGCATCAGATGACCTGGCCTCCACAATCACCCAGAACTCAACCCAATTGAGATGGTTTGGGATGAGTTGGACCACAAAGTGAAGGAAAAGCAGCCAACAAGTGCTCAGCATATATAGGAACTCATTCAAGACTGTTGGAAAAGACTGGTTCAAGACTGGTTCAAGACTGGTTGAGAGAATGCCAATAGTGTGCAAAGCTGTCATCAAGGCTATTTTGAAGAATCTGAAATATAAAATACATTTAGATTTGTTTAACACTTTTTTGGTACTACATGATTCCATGTGTGTTATTTAATAGTTTTGATGTCTTTACTATTATTCTACAATGTAGAAAATAGTCCAAATAAAGAAAAATGGTTGAATGAGCAGGTGTGCCCAACGTTTTGACTGGTACTGTATGTGCGAAATGAGTTTTGATTTCGAATGGACTATTAACCTACACCCGTCTAGGAACAGGGGCATGGGGGAAAAAATGTTGTCTACGCACTTAAATTGTGAATGGAGGACACTTTTCCCATTGTTCATTTTCATGACAGCCAGGTAGGCTATGTTCCTTTGTTAAAGCGAAGCAATGTGCTTAATGTTAGGAATGTTTATAAATAAAATGTAGTAGGCCCAGCCTATAGACAGCTGAGATCCTCTTATTTTTAATAGAGGCCATCAAAACTCTGTTTCATTTCGCCCATAGAAATATTGCGCAACATGAGCTCCTGGTGTGAACACCGGGGCCCGACTGCGGTGACGGTCTGCGTTTTCTTTTAAGGCGCAGCACAGCCCGCTGAAGGTGAACACGGGCAGCTTCCCATGTCTCCTCCACTCACCAGTCGTCCACTGCAGGAGCCTCGGTCTGACTCTGATGCCAAGGCGCCAGTACCGGTTGGTACCACAGTAAGCACTGGATGGGAGAGAGGTTAGTGGAGGAGTGGCGAAGCGAGTTATGTGCCATCTAGGCCCAGGGCACGAACACCGCCCACTCTCCCGGCCGGTCCTGGCAATAAGACCGCAGAAACCTGCCCACATCCTGGTTTCCTCTCTCCACTTGCCCATTACTGTCAGAGTGAAACCCCGAAGTAAGGCTGATCGAGACCCCCAGATGTTCCATGAACGCTTTCCAGACCCTAGACGTGAACTGGGGACCTCGATCATACACTATATCCTCAGGCACCCCATAGTGCCGGAAGACGTACATAAACAAGGCCTCCGTAGTCTGTAGGGCCGTAGGCAGACCGGGCAGAGGGAGGAAACGAAAGGACTTAGAGGACCAATCCCCAACGACCAGCTTCTTCGAGAAGAAGGAACAGGGGTGGAGCTTCGGTGGCGTACCAGAGCGCTGAGAGAGCACAGCTCCTATCCCAGCCTCGGTCGCATTCACCTCCACTATGAAGGCCAAAGAGGGGTCCGGATGGGCCAGCACGGGAGCTGAGGAAAACAGAGCACTCAGGTCTGCCTCAGCCGACCACTGCAAACGTACCGGGACCCCCTTCAGCAGTGAGGTAATGGGAGCCGCTACCTGACCAAAACCCTGGATAAATCTCCGGTAGTAGTTGGCAAACCCTAAGAACCGCTGCACCCCCTTGACCGTGGTGGGAGTCGGCCAATTACGTAAGGTTGAAATGCGGTCACTCTCCATCTCCACCCCTGAGGTGGAAATGCGTCAGCCTTGATGTACAGCTCATGCTCCAACAGGCAATCAAGCACCCTGTGCATCAGGGACACATGCTCGGCGTGTCTAGCGGAGTATATCAGAATGTCATCAATATACACCACTACACCCTGCCTGTGCAGGTCCCTGAAAATCTAATCTACAAAGGCTTGGAAGACTGATGGTGCATTCATCAACCTGTACGGCATGACGAGATACTCATAGTGCCCTGAGGTGGTACTGAAAGCCGTCTTCCACTCCTCTCCCTCCCGGATACGCACCAGGTTGTAAGCGCTCCTGAGATCTAGTTTGGTGAAGAAGCGCCCCATGCATTGACTCAATCGCTGTGGCTATGAGCGGTAATGGGTAACTATACCTCACAGTGATCTGGTTCAAACCTCGATAGTCAATACACGGGCGCAGACCTCCCTCCTTCTTCTTCACAAAAAAGAAACTTGAGGAGGCGGGTGAAGTGGAGGACCGAATGTACCCCTGACGCAGGGATACGGAGACATATGTTTCCAAAATTGGCGGGTAGTGGAGACCCTGGTTGTGCTGGTGGAGGCACTGGTAGAACTTCGCTGGAAGTCATGACACACTTCTGTGAAACCATTTAGCAAAATCTTCAATGGTAGCTGGGCAAAATGCCCCTTTCCTAAAAAATGTATTTGATTCATTAACAAAAACTCTGTAGCAATTTATTTTCCTTTATAGTTTGTTACCGTAAGCATGGCCATCATCCAACAATTTTTTTGATCCAAACTGCGTTTTTTTGTGTCAGCAATTAGACATTGATCTTAGATTTGATGACGGATTTCACAGAAGCGTCTTACCCCCATGTTACCCTACACACCCCCCCCCCTAATAATGGAAGTCATTGTCAGTAAAAAGCTGCCCTGCAGGTGGTCTAGCTCCCGCCTATCCTTTATTTGGATTGGTGGATACATCTCATTATTGTAAGCCTTTTTTGTATATTCAATGAGGGCTGTTGACATTAACCGCTTGTATTCAGCAGAGAGAGATGCTATGCTTACTAGCCTCATTTTATGAATTTGCATACTCATCTCTAGACAACTCCGCTACAAATTGTTTTTTTCTCAAAATTGTCGGTATGTCATGTGCCCTACTCATATCCGTAGACTCATAACATAATTTTCCCATGCGCTCTCATTGACATCCATACAAAAACTCTTTGCTTGGTAGGCAAAACAAAAAAGAACGCCACCTGCTGGAGGGGAGACAGATTTTCCTCCAGGTTGAGCCTCTCTCTTCCTCTCTGTTGGAGACAGCTTGTGTCAATTCCTATGACTTTCTGCCTGCAGTAAACCCAGTGTATAATGCTGGAAATAATGGTCAAAGCAAACCCCACAAAAAAACAACCATAATGTCTGACCCAAGTAATGGTAGATAAGATAGGTATGTTGTTTGTATAAAAACATTATGAATCTACCTGAAGTAATCTTTCAAAATAAGCAAAAGCCTAACATGTTAGTATGTGCCCAGGTATCCCCTACATCATTATCTCATTCCCACGTATCCCTTTTTATTTTTATGGGAGAAAACATCTTAGACTAGAGCTGATTAACTTTTTCATTCATTTTTATTGACTGAATCATCTCCCAGCTTCTCTGATAGTCGGGAATTAATTTAGTGATCTTATAAGTGGGTATGATTCTGTAAGTTATCCTTTAAATCAATGATTATTTGTGAGTGTAATCACTTAGCTAGCGCTCAAGCTCCTCTAATCAGGGGAATCATAATAGAGTCTCTCCTCTGAGCTTCACAAAAGGCCCTGATGGCGCTAGGCCTTGGATGTATTTGTTGGTTAGAACCACCCTATTAGGCAGACAATGCAGGTCTTATTTATAATTTCAATGACATAGCCCGATGCTATTTTCTGGGCTTCCTTCGTGAGTAATTGTGTCTGAGGGGGAGAACTGAGGAATATTATTCACACACACACACACACACACGCGCACACGCACACACACACACACACACACACACACACACACACACACACACACACACACACACACACACACACACACACACACACACACACACACACACACACACACACACACACACACACACACACACACACACACACACAAAGCACCCCCAACAATTACACATTCACTCCTCTCAATCTGTTTTCACTTTGATACTTTGTTACAGAAGATGATACTGTATATGACCCCCAAATGATAGTCGTCAAACATAAAATACTTAACTTGATTTTGAATATGGTGCTTGTTTCATTACTAATTAGTATATTTTATTTGTATTCATTTTTCTTTACAGTTCATTAATGCACAGTGATCGTTTCTATACCGTAACAGTATAGCTGAAGTAATTCAAAAGGTGGTCGCTTGAGGGAGGCTTACCGCTCTGGGCCATTTCGAGATAGTTGAAATAATACAGCTTATATGATGCTACAGTAGCTATGGAAGTTGCCAAAGGCTTTTGTTGAGGAATAATAGCTTGAACCACCACATGCACAGGAATACTACTCAGTGTGGCACCACATGCCTTGCTATAGTGGTGTAATAGTACCTCCCTGAGTGTGGCACTTCATGGGCGCTGCATGCTGTTCCCTTGAGGAGGGTGTGGGACAGAGCATCTATAAATGTGCATGAACTACATGAATAGTTCTGAGGTTTAGTCATTCACTTCGGGTTTCAATCATTCCTGGGTTTGTCTGTACCTCCAGGCTCTGATCAGGCCCTACACCCAAACAAGGGCACTGCGTTCATCCACCTCTGGCCTGCTCGCCTCCCTACCACTGAGGAAGTACAGCTCCCGCTCAGCCCAGTCAAAACTGTTCGCTGCCCTGGCCCCCCAATGGTGGAACAAACTCCCTCACGACGCCAGGACAGCGGAGTCAATCACCACCTTCCGGAGACACCTGAAACCCCACCTCTTTAAGGAATACCTAGGATAGGTTAAGTAATCCCTCTCACCCCACCCCCCTAAGTTTTAGATGCACTATTGTTAAGTGACTGTCCCACTGGATGTCATAAGGTGAATGCACCAATTTGTAAGTCGCTCTGGATAAGAGCGTCTGCTAAATGACTTAAATGTAAATGTAATGTAAATGTCTGTCCGTCCTTCCATTCATCCATCCATCCATCCAACCATTTTTTTCTGAATACAGTTAACATTAAGCACACAATGTCAGTAACCCATGGTTACCCTCTCTCTCCTCCGTTATTGTTCCAGACGTCCAAGAAAAGTGTGGTCATTCCCAGGTTGGTGGATTCCTCCTCCACCCCTCACTCCCTCTCTCTCGCCCTTTCTCTCTCTCGGTCTCTCTCGCCTTCTCGCTCTCTCTCACTCTCACTCTCTCTCTCACGCCGACTCTCTCTCTCTCTCTTTTCCCTCTCTCTCTCTCTCTCTCTCTCTCTCTCTCTCTCTCTCTCTCTCTCTCTCTCTCTCTCTCTCTCTCTCTCTCTCTCTCTCTCTCCCTCTCTCTCTCACACACACTCTCAGACACAGGCAGAGCACAGACACAGGTAAATATGCAACACCAGTTTCAACAAGTGGTGCTCCTGTAACATGCTTCGACATTTGCCTTTTTGAAGCTAAAACCGCTTCTATATGAGTGAAGGGAATGGATTTGGTCAATTATTCATTAAGTAAGCATAAAGCTAATGCTGGCTGTTGGCTGGGTATTACCCCTGGTACACTAGGGCTCTCTGTTATTTCTGTTGTGAGAGGGATGATGAAACGTTTTCTCACAGATTTCATATTCATTGCAGGTTTGTTGTTTTTCATGTGTGTGTCTTCAACCTGTTGGTTTTCCATCCCTGCAGGCAGAATCTCAGCCTCACCCCCCTGGGTGTGCCAGTTTGATCTTGTTCGAGTCATCTCTCACACTGACAGTCGCAGTAGTAAATTAATTATGTAATATACATTTTTATTTTAAGGACATTCAGATTTTTTTTTTTTTAACCAGTTGAATAAAGGAAAAATAATTTATTTTTTAAAATCATTCAAAATAAAAAGATTATCATTATGAATATGGAATGAATGTTTGTTATGTTCTCTCTTGCAACCAGTGGGTTAATATAGGAACAATATGCACTCATAAAGTATTCATCATTAATTGATGTAACTAACACAGTGGTAACCTCATAGATCTCATTAGGATGGAGAAGAATCCTAATGAGCCCCCATGTCTCTTCACAGTCCCTAAGACCAGAACAGACTGGGAAACACACAGTACTGCATGGAACTATCTTCCACATCAGGTAACTGAAGCTAGCAGCAAAATCATATTTCAAAAACAGATAAAACAACACCTCATGGCACAATGCGGGCTAGAAGAGACACAAAAATACACACGCATACGCACACACACTCTAACACACACACTTTACACAAACACACTCTAACACACACGCATACACACACACACGCATACGCACACACACTCTAACACACAAGCATACACACACACACTCTAACACACACGCATACGCACACACACTCTAACACACACGCTTTACACAAACACACTCCAACACACACGCATACACACACACACTCTAACACACACGCATACGCACACACACACACTAACACACACGCTTTACACAAACACAGATTGTAAGGTTGTGGTATTTTGGTATTGTGGATTTTATATTGTACATTTGTAATAAGTGACTAATAATGTAATAACATAATATTGTGTGATGTATTGTTTTATGATGTATGCTGTTGTTGTGTTTTGTTGGGATGTAATTGTTTTAACCTTGTTTGGACCCCAGGAAGAGTAGCTTCTGACTTGGCAGCAGCTAATGTGAATCCTAATAAAACCTAAGTACTAGATCCTCTTTTAAAATGTACTGGTCAGGGAGGAGCCCTTGACCCCTGTTCATAAATGTGCACTTGCACACTCCCGGTCATTTAACAATGTTGGAAACTCCATCCAGCCAATGCTTACACTAATCCAATGCTTTTCAATCTGTGACAAGAAATGCAACTTTGAAAGAAAGTGTAACCTATTGGTCAGGGAAGAGTCCTTGTTCCTAAATGTGCACTTGCACACTCCCCATCATGGATTTAACAATGTTGGAAACTCCCTCCAGACAATTCTTACACTAATCCAATGTTTTTCTGTGACAGGATATGTTATTTACAAAGGAAGTGTGGAGAATCGAGACTCACCTCAATAGACAGCGTCCACAACGTGCTGAATGACAACAAGGCATTCAGTTCCACTATACCTTTATCCTCTTATATATTTTGTGTCACTGAAAACACATTTTGCAACATGGAACAGGCCTATGCATAGTCCATATCCACATATTTAGCTATCGCCATGTACTGTAAGAATCAAGAGCCGTAACATTTCTGTGAGGATTTGTATGTGTGCAGATCATAATGTAGGGGTGTTCTGGATTGTGGGTGGGTACACTGGCAGGGGGTAAGGAGCAGTGACAGTGTTGATTGTTAACACTCTGCTGAACACAGCACACAGGCAGCACAGAGATACTGCACAGTTTGCAAATCCCTTTTCTCACTCTGATAATAGGGAACAGGGATATCTAGTCAGCTGCACAACTGATTGCATTCAACCGAACTGTGTCTTCTGCATTTAACCCAACCCCTCTGAATTAGAGAGGTGCAGGGGGCTGCCTTAATCTACATCCATGTCATCGGCGCCTGGGGAGTTGTTGTTTCAGGGTTAACTGCCTTGCTCAAGTGCATAATGGCAGATTTCTTCCACCTAGCCGGCTTGGGATTCAAACCAGCGACCTTTCGGTTATATCTCACAATGCATGTTTTTGTTGTTGCTTGAGGGCCCATTTACAGCAGCCTAACCTTGATTCCCCATTTGCTATTATGCTGTGTATTCATATTGTCTCTACCATTTGTCATATTCCTAGCTTTCCACATCAAATTTAATCTCTGAGTTGAAATGGACTTTGTGCTAGGTTTGTGCTAGGAGAGAGCTGCTTCACTGCTCAACTCCCACTAAGGCTTCGGACTGAAGAGTGGAGATCAATAACTGAGAGTGCTCAATGGTTCATGGTTGTACTTGTGGTTTGTTTATTGTCGCATACGTCTTGACCGCATTGGAACGGACTTGATCCCAGCGGACTTGATCTAAGCATCCTCCAGGCGGTCACATGGGGTGCGAGGATTCTGTCCCCGTGCGCCACGCCCCCGCGCTTGGCGCTGTCCAGCACGCCAGGGCTGAAAGCTGCTGGTAGCGAGCAGCCAGTAACTGCCTGCAGCGGTGGACTGCACGTAGTGCTGAATTGAACCAGCGACAGACAGTCGACAGATCTCACTGGATACTAAGGTGAAAGTTCAGTAGACAAAGATCAATTCATGGAGGAGACATCGTACAAATATGTGACAGCTTTTAGATTTTACCAGACCGGGACATTTTTATTTTGCCTTTCAATGATTTGCTGTCACAATTGAAACTCCTGAACCACTTGGTGGTAGGCTAAAACTTGTTACCACCATGATGTGGGTTATTTTACTGTCTTATTGCCTGACGTTTGTTTTTGGATATAAATCGGATGATCGACTGCCTTTCTTTTATGGGCATGCATTTGAGAACTCGCCGACGGCATCAAAAGTGAACGGACTAAGCATTCCTGTTAAACGCATCAACCCACAAAAATGGTGTCCAGAATCGGGAATGCACTTTAAACTGTATGGAAATGGCAGCGAGGATTTCCACGTCTTTGCCCACCACAAACGGGGAAATATATTACTTAAAACTTCCAAGGTTTTGGACAGGGAAGAGCGTTCCGAATACCTACTGAGAATATGTTTATGTTGCCAAACATGCGTGTCAGCGGACCATGTTGTCTTTGAGGTTGCGTCGGTGAAAGTGGACGTTTTGGACACCAACGACCACGAACCCACTTTTCGCAGTACAGACTTGAAATTAACTTTGAATGACGCGACTCCACTCCGGTCTGTGGTTCACACGGTAAATGCACTTGATGCAGACAGTGGAAAGAACGCAGAGTTGACATACTTCTCCGTTCCCAAAAACGGCAGATTCTACGTGGTACCACGAACGGGTGAAGTTTTACTGGTGGACTCCATACTGGGGCTTCCATCTACAGTCAAGTTCTATGTTTTTGCAAAAGACCACGGTTGGCCCAGCAGAATCAGTAAGGGGGTTGAGGTCACGGTTACCCCACGACAGTGGTGCCCACTGCGCCCAGGCCAGACAGGGGAGTTAGGCCGCCTGGGCAGGGCAGGGCGGATGCAGAGGGCATTGTTGGACTCTGGTACGGTCTTCCTCAATGTATCCGAAGATGTAAGTATCGGTTCAGTCGTTATGAACCTGAGCCCAGCCAGGTTTCAGGCAGCCTCATTTGAGCTGGTTTACCCGGAGACAGATATCACCCCAATCAACGTGGACAAGGAGAGTGGACATATCGCGGTAGCCAGGCGCCTGGACAGGGAGACTGAACCGTTCGTGGAATTTACTGTCAAAATACAAGATCAACAAGGTGTGTACTAAATCTGCACTTTACTGGGTGCTTGTCTTCAGTGCGATATGTGCGGAGTGGTAATGCCCTTATTTAATTGGCAAACGTCTATTACGCATGCATGATGTCACTTTAATAGCGCAGTATTTTACGACTATCTGGGTGGCTGAAATAAAAGTCCCCCTGCAGTCACTATTCCTCAGTAATGCCCCAAAAGAGCATAATGTACATTGGGATAAATAGCCAGGTCAGAAAAAGCTATTAGCGCAGGCTAGCTACAATACATCCAACAGGTACACAAGGTATCCCTTTACCTGCTTCAGTGGGAAAACAACAACAACATGATTTGTAATTATGACATGCTCATACAATAATATGATGTATCTCATGTTTATGGATAACTCTAGCAGCTATTACTTTTTAAAATTAGGGCCAAATAATTATGGTTATTTTAATTAGGGCCAAATATTCTTCTTCTTAAATAGACTCAATTTATGGCTACCATAGACTCTGCTGTAGACTCGGCTGTGAAGTTGTTTCCAACATGAACCATTTCGGAGTGGAGATCCAGTGTGACCCCAATGCTGTCTGCTTCCTTGAGGGCTGGTCTTTTGAGTTTTATTTTCATCACACATCACCCTTTTTGTGTTTAAACACATATTCTGCTGGGTTTTTATTTTGAGTCTGTTTTGCACCAACAATCTTTCACTTATTAGTATGCTATACTGCATGTGGTTTGCTTGTGTTCCATTTTATCCATTTGGCTGTGTGGTGAAGCAGGTAGCTATAGCATGTGGGTCCACAAGGATATTAGTGTGACTTGTGTCACTAAAGCTGTGTGCATGTGGCCCAGTGGCCACTTGTCTACACCCCCAGGCTGTCCTCATTGGGGAACTCTTTGAAGAACCCTTTTTGATTCCAGGTAGAACTCCTTTGGTTCCAGGTAGAACCCTTTTTGGTTACATGTTGAACCATTTCCACAGAAGGTTCTACATGGAACCAAAAAGGGTTCTCCTATTGGGACATCCGAGGAACACTTTTTGAACCCTTTTTTCTACGAGTGTATGTGTAGTCTCTCTCTGTCACCTCTACACCAGTAGCTGGGGAATCGGCATGGGGAGACAGAAGGAGAAGCCAGTGAATTAGGTCATCATGATAGACACTAGTAAGGTGTCATGTTGGAGAGAGGTAGAGAGAACTCTACATTAGTCCTGTGTAAAGATTTAGTTTCCACAAAGGCCATCAGCTTAATAGCTTAGTTTTATTGGAACAGAATGTAAAGTATAAGCTGTTTCTCTTCGACTGTGACTTTTTCCTGCCCCTGTGCTTGAATCAGTTAATGGTATTGGAAGGGGCAGGAGACTGGAGAAGTATTGAGCAAATGGGATAGTCCTCGGTGAGGTGGAAGAGAGGGGATGAGATTGGACTGGAGTGATTCCCTTGTTGGCAGGGTGGTGGTTTTGAGTGGAGCCGTGTCTCAGCTTGTGGTAATCACCAAGGGTCATATGTATTATATCTTCTAACTGTAGGAGTGCTGAATTAAGATCAGTTTTTCCTTCAAGATCAAAATGAATAAGATTACCTGACGAAGATCCATTTTGGATGGAAACATTGTCAATAAAGGAGTGAATTGGGAGCTTTAACAGTGTGCGGGCCTTCTTGTTCTTTACTGGGATCTGATTCTATATTAGCTCTCCATTATCCATATAGCACCTAAGCACAGCCTGCTTTGTCAGAGAACTTCAGCTCTCTAATTCTAGTCAGCCTCTTGTATAGTTGCAAACACATTTGCATGTTCATAATGTGATATGAAATTAATTGGGATGAGACCTGATCTTAATTCCTGTGTAATGTGTGACTCTGGGGCTGTATATTTAATACAGAAAACTATTTCACAATGTCATGCCATCTGCATTTATTACATTTGTAAAGAAATTCAAGATGTGTGTGTGTGCGTCCATGCATGCATGCGGATTTGTGTGTATGCGCACGCCCATGTGTGTGTGTTTGTGTGTGTGTGTGTATGTTTACCTCCCTGTGGTGGGACATAGCTCCTTTCTGCTTGAAGTACATTGTCAATACATTTACAAGCAGTTGCATGTTAGTTTCCACCCAATATATTTCTGCTCTATGTTCTGCTTGGATATTGTCTTTGTCCCAAGTGGCACTCTATTCCTTACATAGAGCTCTATTGGCCTTGGTCCAAAGTAGTGCACACTATAGGGAATAGGGTGCCATTTGGGGCGCACATTTGTCTGTCTGGCTGTGTCAGAGGAACATGCTTCCCTGCAATGCTGTCTCCTCCAATGTACAGCACCACAGCTGCTCCACTGCTCATCTGATGGCCAGGAGAAAGGAGAGGTGTAGCCTAGTTCCATGAGGATGGGTCCAGGGCAGAGGGTTTATTAGACCGAGAAGTTGCATTATTTATGTCCATTATTACAGAAATTGTCAGGCCCAAGACATGGCAGCCAGGGAGGAAGAGAATAGTGACAGTCAGGGGCAAATGCCTCTCTCCTCCTCCTCCTCCTTGGAGGAGTATTCCTAAGGCACAGATTCCCTGCTATGTGCCCATGCACCATGCTGAGTGATAAATGACTACAGTGGTCCTTACAGTAGCCCCAGTCACCACCAGCTGAGGTGGTGTTATGCAAATGACAGGTTTTACCGATGGTGCAGCAGTACAGATCCAGAAGGGCGGGTGGGGGTGTTTGTGCGAGGAGATCCTCTCTGTTGTTTTATTTGTCTAACATTCTAGCTGGCCTTCTGTTCTTTTGGAATGCAGTTGACACCTAAACATAGTTGTTAAGTTAAGGTAGACTCAACGTTATAATGTTGCCACGAGCAGCTCTGTAGATATTGCGATGTGCTTGAACACAGTCACACAGAGTGTCTGGGCATGTGCACGGGTTTGCTTCACCCTGCTACAACGTGGTAGCTACGGGACCATAAAGCAGAAAAGTTTAGCCTCGCGCTTCAATGCGCTTAGTTGTCGCGTAAATCTCGCCGGCCGGCCAGCGATATTCCGGATAAAGATTTTGAAGGGCCACAACCCCTGTCTGTCAATCCAGAAACATCTTTGTTTACTGAGTTTTGTTTTGCCTCAGCTCCACATCCTCGCTGTTGGCATTTCCCCTCTGGGCCAGAATCGATTTGCTGCTATTGATTAAGCAAGCAGGCTTCTGTTCCAGTCACAAAACATTGCTTTAAACACAATTTATGTGTCAGAGAAGGCCTGCCATAGACTGCTACTAATATTTTGCAAACTGGTAAAGAGTTAGGACTGTGATTGAGCGGACCACAGATGTAACTTTCTGGGACCATTTAATGAATCAGAGCCAGGCGTTTCAGACCAGACGAGCCAAGACCAGACTGAGCATAGAAAATTGGTGTTGGCACTCAGACCTACCAAAGGAATCGTCTGGTCTGTGTTTATTTATCTATATTGTGTTGAGTTTCTTTACCTTTTTCCCCCTGAGGTCCAATTAACTGAGTAAAACAATGGTTGCGGCTCAACTTTCAGCCCACGAGAAGAGCTGTTAATTAAAACCTAAATACAGGGTGTATAGACAGCTCTGAAAATTTTTGTTTTGTGAACAAAGAGATTTTGCTGCAGAAAAATTACATGTCTGGCAGAGTTGCTTGGTACAGTATTTCGATAGGAATTTCCGTAAGAGAAAATACATGTAATTGCCATAATGGCATAACATGTTGTAAGGGACTTCTGTCAAAAGATGAACTGGCAGTTTGATTAAAGATTGAAGGAAGAAATTTGAAGCTGGCTCGTGATCAAAACAAAGCAAGGCTGACATGAGTCATCAGTATGCACAGTATTGGCCAGCTTGTTGGTGTGTGTGTGTTTGCAGTTGTTAGAGCATGGCGCTTGTAACGCCAGGGTAGTGGGTTCGTTTCCCGGGACCACCCATACGTAGAATGTATGCACACATGACTGTAAGTCGCTTTGGATAAAAGCGTCCGCTAAATGGCATATATTATTATTATTATTATTATATTAGAAAGAGAGAGAGAGAAGGGGAGAGCCCATGGTGATGTAGCATACCCACAACCCAAGCTGATGTGTGAACAACTCTGTGTCTACTGCTGACTGCTTAGCATTCCATTTGTTGTATTCCCATTACAGTTGGAACATATACTGTATCCTATGTATCCTATCCTATACACCCCCGTGTGTGCTTTAATCCAAGGTTGACAGTATGTCTGTGCATTGTTCTCATCGTGTGGTTCAACATATTGTTCTCTATGGAACAAATTAATGTGGTCCTCCTCTCCATATCGTCAGTGTGGGGGTCCGGCTTCATGCTGTGGACTAATAAGAACATATGGTCTCCACAGTCTTATGATGGTCTGAGAAGGAGGATGGGACAGTAGTGATGGTGGTGGAGTCATTAGTAGTGCTTCCAGTGGACACGCACACACAGACACACACACACACACCAAGCATAATGATCCAGATCTGGGTGTAACTTCCATCTTAGGCTTCTGCAATACAGTACTGTACTTAGAGTTCCTGTGTCACGAATCCCGTTTCCTGAGTCTGTTTTTTTGCCTGTGTTCTGTCCTGGAGTGTTTTTTCCGGCGTCCTGGAACGCACCCTGTCTGGTTGCCGGGCAATGTAGCCAGTTGGGAGTTCTGATTACCCGCACCTGTATCCCATCAGCTATCTGCACACCTGGTCCTGATCATCATCTCTCCTCTTCATAAGCCCGGATCTGACATCCATTCCCTGCCGGATCGTTAGCCATGAACAGTATGTTGTGCCATAGTATCAGCCTCAAGTTGGATAGAATTTGTTTTGTTGTTTTTTACGTATTGCTTGCCTTAAACTTACCTCCGTTTGTTCTGTCTTCAGTTACTCACCCGGATCATTTACCCCATTCCTGCCTGGTCATCGGAGGATTCCGCTACCCCATTGGATCCACCTATTTACTCCCATCAACTCACCACCGCTGCCCGCTATGCCACCTGGATATATCTACCCATTCACATTCACTTGTAAATAAATAATCACCTTCTTCCTACTCTCCTTGTCCTGGTCTGCTTCTGGGTTTGATTTTGAAAGAACGTGACAGAACGATCCGGCCAAGGATGAACCAAGCGGACCTGGACTCCATTTGCCATGCCATTACCCAGCAGGGGAAGACATTGGGACAACACAAGACGGCGCTACAGGAGATATCGGGTTCAATCCAGAACTTCTCTGCTAGCTTGACAAAAATCCAGGATCAGCTCAGTTTGCCGGCGATTCATTCACCACCTGTTTCACCCATCTCACCTGCCGTGTCTGGTGCGGTTTCCTTCCGTGAACCCAAGGTACCGACGCCTGATAAATATGAAGGGGATTTGGGAAGATGTGGTTCGTTTCTTATGCAGTGTGGGTTAGTGTTTGATCTGCAGCCCCTTTCTTACGCCACTGACAAGGCTAGGATAGCCTTTGTTATTGAACTGCTGCGTGGAAGAGCTCTGGAATGGGCTTCAGCCGTTTGGGAACGACAGGAGACCTGCATGGCTTCATACCAGGAGTTCACGGGAGAGATGAGAAAGCTTTTTGACCATCCAGTCCGAGGTAAGGACGCAGCTAAACGTTTGTTCACTCTTCGCCAAGGAGCTCGCAGTGTGGCAGACTTTATGATCGAGTTCAGGACATTGTCTGTGGAGAGTGGTTGGAATGAGGAGTCACTTCAAGCGGCTTTTTTACCAGGGGTTGTCGGAGCAACTCAAGGACGAGCTGATATCCTATCCAGAGCCTAGTGACCTAGACAGCGTGGTCACTTTATCTATTCGGGTAGATAATAGAGTCCGAGAGAGAAGGAGGGAGAATCAGTGGGGCCCATCCAACCAATCAGCAACTCGGTTACCATTCGGTTCAGGAAGTGAACCAGAACGTATTGATCGTTATTCCCCACACGGGGTTAGTGGAGGGGTCCTGCCACCAGATCCTGAACCAATGCAAGTGGGGCGACACGGGCTAACTAAGGAGGAGCGCCAACGTAGACGTGAGACCAACAGTCTCTAATGTGGTAGCTCGGGACATTACATCTCCGCTTGTCCACAGCGCCTGTTAAACTGCCCGGCTCGCTAGTTTTGGGAGGAATTTTAGCGAACCAGTTTCAACCTCTCAAAGATCCTGTCAGACCCCGTTTTCCTGCGACCCTTATGAATGAGGATCAGAGCTTAGAGATGAACGCTTTTATCGATTCAGGTGCCAATGGCAGCTTTATTGATGCCGACTTGGTGGAACAGCTGGGGCTTTCCAAGGAGCAATTGCCGGAAGCCATTGAAGCAACCACTCTGAACGGCAGTAGTCTGGCACGGATCACTATGAGGACTGAACCGGTTAAGATGTTGTTGTCGGGGAATCATTCAGAGTTGATCTCCTTCTTCATTCTGTCCTTGCCCCATGTTCCTATGGTTCTTGGTTACCCCTGGCTGAAGGAACACAATCCCTCGTTTGATTGAGTGACGGGTAAGGTAACTAGTTGGAGCATTGATTGTCATGCTAACTGCCTTAGGACTGCCTGTTCTCCTGCCGTTTCCAGTCAGGTCAGTGACTCTGCTCCTCCTGATTTGTCCCTGGTTCCAGAAACATATCACGAGTTGGGTGAAGTATTCAGTAAACAGAAGGCTCTGTCCCTTCCTCCCCACCGACCTTATGACTGTGCGATTAATCTGTTTCCTGGAGCTGCCTTTCCCAAGGGACGGTTATACAGTATCTCTCGACCTGAACGTGAGGCCTTGGAGACCTACATCAAGGAGTCTCTAGCTGCAGGTCTCATTCGGCCCTCGTCATCACCTCTGGGAGCAGGATTTTTTTTGTGAGCAAGAAGGATGGCTCTCTTTGACCGTGTATTGATTATCGGGGTTTGAATGATATTACGGTCAAGAACAAGTATCCCCTGCCCTTGATGAGCTCGGCTTTTGATTCTTTACAGGGTGCTACAGTTTTTACGAAGCTTGATTTACGTAATGCTTATCATTTGGTTTGGATCAAAGAGGTGGACGAGTGGTTGACTGGGTTCAATACTCCGATGGGACATTTCGAGTACCAGGTGATGCCGTTTGGACTGACCAACGCTCCTGCTGTGTTCCAAAGTATAGTGAATGACGTTCTGAGAGATATGATTGGTATTTTTGTGTTCGTTTACCTGGATGATATCCTCATCTTCACGAAGGAGCTTTCTAGCCACGTTCAGCATGTCAAGTAGGTCCTGCAGCGGTTATTGGAGAACCGTCTGTTCGTGAAGGCTGAGAAGTGCGATTTTTTTTTTTTCTCACACCCACACGACATCCATCCTCGGGTACATCATCTCCAGGGGAGAGATCAAGATGGACCAAGAGAAGGTTCGGGCGGTTCGTGATTGGGTCCAGCCCGGTACGAGATTGCAGCTCCAGAGATTCCTGGGGTTTGCAAATTTTTATCAGAGGTTTATCCGTGATTACAGCCGGGTGGCCGCCCCTTTAACTGTACTGACGTCTTGCACCAGAAAGTTCTGTTGGTCTCCTGAGGCAGACCGAGCATTTCTAGATTTGAAGAGCCGATTCACCAACGCCCGATTCTCTCTCAACCTGACACTTCCCGTCAGTTCGTTGTGGAGGTGGATGCGTCTGATGTGGGGGTGGGCGCCATCCTGTCCCAGCGTAGCTCCACTGACGGTAAACTCCATCCCTGCGCCTTATACTCTTGTCGTCTTTCTCCGGCTGAAAGAAACTATGATGTGGGTAACTGGGAGCTTCTCGCTGTGAAGCTTGCCTTGGAGGAGTGGCGTCACTGGTTGGAGGGAGCAGAGCAACCGTTTGTGGTCTGGACTGACCACAAGAATCTGGCTTACGTGCAATCGGCTAAACGTCTCAACTCCCGTCAGGCCCGGTGGGCTTTGTTTTTTGGACGCTTCAATTTTTCCCTGACGTTCCGACACCAGCATGGCCAGGTGGACTGGGGACAGCAAGGAGTCATCATGTCAGGTCGTCCTGGGGCACGGTCCTTGGGCTCAGGTCCTCCGAGAGAGAGAAAGAAAGAGAGAATTAGAGAGAGCATATGTGGGGTGGCCAGTCCTCTTCGGGCTGTGCCGGGTGGAGATTATAACAGAACATGGCCAAGATGTTCAAATGTTCATAAATGACCAGCATGGTCAAATAATAGTAAGGCAGAACAGTTGAAACTGGAGCAGCAGCATGGCCAGGTGGACTGGGGACAGCAAGGAGTCATCATGTCAGGTAGTCCTGGGGCATGGTCCTAGGGCTCAGGTCAGTTGAAACTGGAGCAGCAGCATGGTCAGGTGGACTGGGGACAGCAAGGAGTCATCATGTCAGGTAGTCCTGGGGCATGGTCCTAGGGCTCAGGTCCTCCGAGAGAGAAAGAAAGAAGGAGAGAATTAGAGAACGCACACTTAGATTCACACAGGACACCGAATAGGACAGGAGAAGTACTCCAGATATAACAAACTGACCGTATTCCTGCCCCCGCTTAAACCGTCGGAGATAGGGTTTGGTTGGCTACAGGGATCTTCCTCTACGGACTGAGTCGAGGAAACTGTCACCGAAGTTCATTGGTCCGTTTGTAGTGGAGAGGATCATTAATCCTGTTGTAGGCCGACTCAAGTTGCCTGCTACACTAAGAGTACATCCCACCTTTCATGTCTCCTGCCTCAAGCCGGTTCTCCTCAGTCCTCTGTTGCCCCCTCGTCCTCCTCCTCCTCGGATGATCGGAGGTGGTCCTGTCTACACCGTGCGCCGCATCATGGACTCCAGGCGGCGGGGTCGAGGGTTCCAGTATTTAGTGGATTGGGAAGGATATGGTCCTGAGGAGAGGAGTTGGATTCCTCGGCGTCAGATCCTTGACGATGACCATGCTTCGTGACTTTTACCGCCTCCACCCTGGCGCTCCGGGTAGTCCGCCCGGTGGCGTTCATCGGAGGGGGGGTACTGTCACAAATCCCGTTTCCTGAGTCTGTTTTTTGCCTGTGTTCTGTCCTGGAGTGTTTGTTCCGCCGTCCTGGAACGCACCCTGTCTGGTTGCCGGGCAATGTAGCCAGTTGGGAGTTCTGATTATCCGCACCTGTATCCCATCAGCTATCTGCACACCTGGTCCTGATCATCATCTCTCCTCTTCATAAGCCCGGACCTGACATCCATTCCCTGCCGGATCGTTAGCCATGAACAGTATGTTGTGCCATAGTATCAGCCTCAAGTTGGATAGAATTTGTTTTGTTGTTTTTTACGTATTGCTTGCCTTAAACTTACCTCCGTTTGTTCTGTCTTCAGTTACTCACCCGGATCATTTACCCCATTCCCGTCTTGTCGGAGGATGATTCTGCTACCCCATTGGATCCACCTATTTACTCCCATCAACATACCACCGCTACGCCACCTGGATATATCTACCCATTCACATTCACTTGTAAATAAATACTCACCTTCTTCCTACTCTCCTTGTCCTGGTCTGCTTCTGCGTTCGATTTTGAAAGAACGTGACATCCTGGTCTTAAGCTCAACACATAATACACTACAGAGATGCTCAGGATAGAAACCATGAGAAATAATTTAAATCAAGTTTTTTCTGTGTCAACGCTTTCGAGAGGTTCAAATTGTTTCACATTGTGACTATTGCACAATATGTGTGGCGTCTAATTACTTGTGCTCTTTGTGCCCCAGGAGGCCAGAGCGATAGCATTTTAATCATTCAATTTTAATCATTAATTGCATGAATGTGTGTTAAGTTGCTTATGGTGGATCTCTTGGGTGCATAACATTCACTGCATCTGTCAAATCCTTAATTTAGTCCCTAAGAATTGTATGGTACTTAATAAAATAATCATACATTTGTCATAATTAAGTCATACTTTTATCACGTTGATATTAAACATTTAATACCAGAAAGTCATGCATTTAAATTGTAAAAAATTAAACACCCCTGATAATGCATTAGTATTGTACTATGAGATATAGGATAATCAAAGATTTGGGGAATTAAGTCCCCTTAATAGTCCTATTTACCATGTAAATCATCATAGATTTCTGTTTTTAATATGTCACTTCTGTCACACTAATATAATCATCCAAGTTAGTGATCAGGGGTGTTAAACGTTGGGTGTTGATACCTCCTCTACTCTCCCGCTGTGTGATGAGCATTGATCTGGTTTAATCACGCTGGCTTCCTACTAATGCAGATTAGGATGTGTGTGGGGAGATGATGGTATACAGCACAGGCTGTTCACTGGATTACATTCAGAAAATGAGGGGTTTATTCCTCACTCCTGTCCCCATTAACAACACTTCTAAACACGCTGCTGTCTTAATGTGTGTGTGTGTGTGTGTGTGTGTAGGGGAGAGGTGTAGAGAGTGTATGTGTCAAATCAAATTTGATTTGCCACATGCTTTGTAAACAACAGGTGAGACTAACAGTGAAATGCTTACTTACGGGCCCTTCCCAACAATGCAGAGAGAAAAATATAAATATCATAGAAAGATAATAACAAAGAAATAAATAAACAATGAGTAACGATAACTTGACTATATACACGGGGTACCAGTACCGAGTTGATGTGCAGGGGGATGTGGTTATTGAGGTAGATATAGGTAGTGATAAAGAGCCTAGGAAACAGAATAGATTATAAATAGTAGCAGCAGCATATGTGATGAGTCAAAATAGAGGCAGTATGCTAGCTAACACCTGTTGTCTTGGTTTGGTAGAGGCAGTATGCAGGCTAACACTTGTTCTCTTGGTTTGGTAGAGGCAGCATGCTAGCTAACACCTGTTGTCTTGGTTTGGTAAAGGCAGCATGCTGGCTAACACCTGTTGTCTTGGTTTGGCAGAGGCAGTATGCTAGCTAACACCTGTTGTCTTGGTTTGGTAGAGGCAGTATGCTAGCTAACGACCCATTATGTTCATTAGGTAGAAGCAGTATGCTAGCTAACACCTGTTGTCTTGGTTTGGTAGAGGCAGCAGGCAAGCTAACACCCGTTGTGTTGTGTCGATTTGTTAGAGGCCTCTCAGTGACTTAGTGTTGGAGTCGGTCGGAGGGTGAGAGAGTTCCAGAGAGGCCACGTCCACTTTTAGAGCAGCCCCATTATTCTCCATTACAATCCCATTCTAGACCTGAGAACACCACTGAGAGTGGATCCTCCAAATTGGCCCCACACTTATCATTACACTCCTATAGCTACCATCACCATCATAACACAAACATGACCCCTCCCTCCAGCACAGCATAGAGCGTGAGCTTTCTGAAGCCTCGAACATAAACAGATAGCCACAGATAGAGGTGAATGGACAAAATAATTCTGCTTTATGAACAACACCCCCAGTTCTGGTTACACAGAGAGAGAGAGAGAGAGAGAGAGAGAGAGAGAGAGAGAGAGAGAGAGAGAGAGAGAGAGAGAGGATGGAGCATGAGACGGAGGGGGATGCTCCCGACCTGGGAATGTCCACACTTTTCCTGGAAGAGAGATGACTATCCTTTTAGCCACAACCCTCTTCTGGCTCTCTGTTGTGAAGTGGCTTTTACAGAGTCTTTTCTTAGAGTTGTATAGTGTTTCTATGAACTCCCCACTGTTCCCAATCCACTTCAGGCCCAATGTGGTGATAACAGCTGGAGGGACGAAAAAGCCTGAAGTGTACAACTATCTCCTTACTGCTAGTGTCCTTTCTCCTCGCAACACACAACAGAAGACAATAAGGAGAGCCCCACAAGGAAAGCAGGATAAGGCTAAAGAATATTTGACGTAACATTAGATTCTGTTATAGAGGATATTGTATATATATATTCCATGTGTGAAGCCATTTAGATTCACTTCTGTGTCACCTAGTCAGCAATGCATTGCATTTAAATGGTGTGTTAGATTGTGTGTGTGCATGCGTGCACACGATTACAGTTAGTGAGTGTGCCTGTGGAGCTCTGTGTGTGTCCGAACTTTGGAAGCCTTGAGCCACTACAGTACAGAGTGCAGAGGACGGATCTTAATAGATTTCAGTCCTCTGAGCTTTCAGTGTGTTGATCCTATGCTGACTGGTCCAGACTCACAGTGCTTTAGGCTCACAGTGGGGGGATTTACAATAGGGTCCCTTTAACACGGCAAACATTTGGTTAATATGTCTTAATTCTTCCCTGCTGCGCTGAAATTCACTTTATACCCACAGACTGCTAAAAAGCACGCCTAAAAGGTCTCTGATGCACCATCGGGTATTTATGTTTGCAGATGCAATTTCTATTAATTTGGTTCCCAATTGATATATTTGTTGCATGTTTTATTTTCCTGCAACGGGCTCGAAGAAGAAGCAGTAGGCAAATCAGTGTGGGGTCCATATTATGTGGAGCCTTTGAAATGACAGAAATTAGATGGTATATCGCAATACAATTCTCTCCTGTGCTGTGTTCGAGTGCTGTCCTGTATTATGTACTATACACAGATCATGTTCACTTGTGTGTGTTCACATGTAGTGTTTTGTTTAGCTGTTCGTGTAGTGCCATAGACTACTTAGGCTGCTCAGTTTCCTTTGTACTGTCCTCTTATACTACTCTGTTCTCTTAGACTTCTCTGCCGTGCATTGCACTCCACATATGAACACACACACACACACACACACACACACACACACACACACACACACACACACACACACACACACACACACACACACACACACACACACACACACACACACACACACACACACACACACACACACACACACACACACACACACACACACACACACACACACATATATCCCTCCTTGTACCGTGGGCAGTCTATGAGAGGAGCACTTGAGAAAACTTTTTTATACCAGCAAGCCACTTAGCAGCTTTATATAGCTACTGCCCAAGGAGAGGATTACCAGCAGGCAGCAACAACACAACATCCCTGCAGGGAGACAGTGGAGGGAACAGCACACTGTGACACTCCCAATGTGTTATACCTGCTATCCAATTTATCACGTTACATTTCATTACAGCCATTTAGCAGATGCTATTTTTCGTTAGATACTGAACAGTAGACCTTATTCATCCGATTGACCTTCAGTTAATACTTTGTATGGGCTTTGTAAATTCAGAGGAGACTTAAATCTGATTAGTCTTACATTCATTTGATTATAGCACTTGGTCTCAATCAGGTGAGATGCTGTGAGGCGAGTTCCAGCCTGAGTGTTTTTATCACTGCTCTTTTTGTGGCTCTATAGATCATAGGAGCCTCATGCACACGTGCACACACACACACACACACACACGACGGCTTTGACACACTCTTCATTATCATTCTAGTCCGGATGGTCTGTAATTATGTGGCTTGGCACTGATTAGACGCTCCATAACAAGCTTATTAAGCCAGCCTTGTAAAATCATCACCACCATTAGCTATAAGAGACATGGCTGGGAAAGGCAGAAACTTGCAAAAGCACTGCACTTTCTCCCCCCGCTTGTCACAACATAATGATATTTAACCAAATGTAAAGTGATTTGTCCTTGATAGAGTGCCTCTTAGACCTTCCAGATCTGAAAAAAATACATATCTATGATCATTGCTCAGCATAAATGGATTCTGGAATTCTTTTTTTACAGTTCTTTAGCTGGCGTAAACTGCCTCTGTCGACATTTCCACAGATACTATCTGAACATTGATGAGTTTCTCTGCCCCCATGATACTGTTCTATTTATCCAAATGAGCTATCGCCTGATCCGCAAGAACTTTTCTCCACAAACAGACTTCAAAGCGCCGGTAGCAAAACTAGATTAATTATCTCCTCTAGCCTCTGCCTTTTAGTTATTATCCCTCTAACAGGGATTTTTCTGCCACTGAAATCCTTGGGTGGGCCGTCTGAGTGTTTTCCTAAGTACAAACAGTGAAAATAAAAGAACGTATAAAAGATAATGGACCTCTATATATATATACTAGCCATCACCGAAAATAAAAGCTAGAGAGTCAGGGAGAATTGAAAATTCCCAAAACAATGAATTTGGCAGTGTAGATAGAACATAGCATTAGCTATTGCAAAATGCATAAAATTGCAAGAACTTAGCTTTAAAATTGCAAAATGTCCTCTCAGCTCCATGGCAGAGGATGTACTGTAGAATCCAGGACATGTTCTTTAAAACGTGGCAACATGACATAATTTGTAGAATTGCAGTAAATTAGCTTAAAAACTCCTAAAATGTCTCTCAGCTTCATTTAGAAATTTGTACAACTGCAGGAAATTTGATTAAAAATGCTAACATTTCTTTACACTGGCAAGACGTGAGCCGTCCGCGCCTTATTTTTATTTGACCTTCATTTAACTAGGCAAGTCAGTTAAGAACAAATTCTTATTTACACTAACGGCCTACCCCGGGCCAAACCCAGACGATGCTGGGCCCATTGTGCGCCGCCCTATGGTACTCACGGCCGGTCGTGATACAGCCTGGGTTCGAACCAGGAACTGTAGTGACGCCTCTGCGCCACTCAGAGCCTGCATTGTTTAAACTCTGCATCGTTGGGAAGGGCTCGTGAGCAAGCATTTCACAGTAAAGTCTACACCAGTCATATTGGCACGTGACAAATAAAATTAGATTTGACTTGCCACACCCTCTTCCACCCCCCCACCACGCCCACTAGCTAAGCCCCTTTTTTTATCCAGATTTTTGTAGTGCTCTAACAATTAAATGACAGATCATACAAACTCATACAGTATACAGTATAATACAGTATAGCACAATGATGTGCCAGGTAACTGTGAGTGACGGAGGGTCAGAGTCAGGTTAGAGCAGACATACAGCTCTTTCTCCTTGGTAAACAACAGCTGTCATGGAAACCAGTAAAGGTGAAAGTCAGTAGCTACTTCCTGCAACAGGAGACCCGTTTATAGCCTGTAGTCAGACAGAGGAGGTTTAAGACAAATCCTCTGTTACCTTTGACCCCGGGATAACGTGCGTGGGAATCTAGCTACCTAACCTTGCTAAGGTGAAACAAAGAACAACTGAGGAGAGTGTGATCGTCCCATAGAGGTGGATTTAATTGATGGCATTTGATGAGTCAATATGTCTATGTCCTAGTCTTAATCTCTCAATATCTGTAAAACGTGCTTAGCATTCAAACTGTTTAATTTCCTGACAATGCCATAACATTCTTGATTATATATTTAGCATACCCATTGTTTGAATGTGCTTTTCTGTCTAGTCCTTCAGTTTCAGCTCTGTGGACCATATCCACATCTCAGACCTTGCATTCTTTCTCTCTCTCTCTCTCTCTCTCTCTCTCTCTTTTTTTCACACTCCCGGCTCCTCCCTGCAGATTGATAATTGGATTGTAGGAATTTTCTTATTCATTCCAGCATGGAAGAAGCATGGCAGTAGCAGTGTTCAGGTGACAAAGAGTCTGTGGACGTAAGGCATTATCGCCAAGCTCCTGGGGGATCACATAGGCTTTGCTGGGTCAGGGCAGATCAGCTCGTGGCTGGGCCAATCTCCCAGGGGAGTCAGGGTTTCAAGAAGTCTGCTGGGCTGGCAGCTGTCCTGAAGTGAAGAACCATCTCCTCACCCTTGTGACATTGTGACATCCATCCTGCAATCCCAGAAAGGCCTTTAATCATGTAGCGCAAGAATCATTCAGAGAACTATATCGGTGATACTGTTGTTATGTAGCCCTAGACTGCACTCATTTTGATGAGCAGTTTACTATGTGTAGCTCATAGAAACAGAATGATTAGAATGGAAATCCCCATCAATTTTCTTTGATGGGTAGACTGGCTTGGGTATTGAGTGTACCCATAAAAAGGCAGTAAAGCGCCTCCCGGGTGGCGCAGTGGTTAAGGGCGCTGTACTGCAGCGCCAGCTGTGCCATCAGAGTCCCTGGGTTCGCGCCCAGGCTCTGTCGTAACTGGCCGCGACTGGGAGGTCTGTGGGGCGACGCACAATTGGCCTAGCGTCGTGCGGGTTAGGGAGGGCTTGGTCGGTCGGGATGTCCTTGTCTCATCGTGCACCAGCGACTCCTGTGGCGGGCCGGGCGCAGTGAGCGCTAACCAAGGTTGCCAGGTACACGGTGTTTCCTCCGGCACATTGGTGCGGCTGGCTTCCGGGTTGGATGTGCGCTGTGTTAAGAACAGTACGGCTGGTTGGCTTGTGTATCGGAGGACGCATGACTTTCAACCTTCGTCTCTCCCGAGCCCGTACGGGAGTTGTAGCGATGAGACAAGATAGTAGCTACTACAACAATTGGATACCACAAAATTGGGGAGAAAAAGAGGTAAAAAAATAAAAATAAAAAGCAGTAAAGCAGGAAGTACAGGATTCTATTTATATGGTCTAGTCTCTTCAGTTGACTCAATATCTCTCTCCTTTCCTGTCCTCAAGGGCCTGACTGGTACCTGACCAAGGTGAAGCTGATGGTGACAGATGTCAACGACAATGTCCCCGAGTGGGCTATGGAGCCATACCCCTACCTGGCCGTGGTGTCCTCCGAGGCCCCCTTGGGGTGCTGGTTTACCTGCTCCATGCCCGCGACGGGGATGAGGGCAGCAATGGCGAGGTGGAGTACTTTCTGGCCGATGGTACGGAAAGCACACATAGACACACACGCGGTGGGCCAAGCCCATCACTTAATGATTCATTAGTATTGTACATAACAAACCAAATATAATAGCATAGTATAACGATAGGCTCTACTGTTAGACCAAAAACACCACGTAATTAGGCTATTTGTTACATTTTTCTCCTTATGAGACCAGAACTCAACTAGGCTAAATATGCTTTGATAGAAACAAAATATGCAACTTACATCATTCAAGAAGAATAAAATCAAAATGCATAAATCCCATGAAAGTGATTGGGATCAAATGGTTGGCATGCAGATGGCTCATGGACGTTTCACCTGTAAAACGTGAACATATTTCTTTCATGATTGACAGTGATGAAAGCCTAATTTATAATAAGGTAGGCCCTTTATGACATGTTATTTGAGCCACTATGTGCATAGACCGTCATTACATTTGCATAATGCATTATAGTATATGTATATTCTAAAATTATATCATACAGTAGACTAATAAAAAGGAAAATGTGCTCTTGTGGCTAATAAAATAGCACTACACCACTGGGTCCAGTCAAGAAATCTGTGGAGCCCCTGCGGGCTGAGGAGGGGGTTCTGGAGTGGGGGGTGGGTTTATCCATCTGCCACTCTTCTCTGACCTGCATGAACTCAGTGTAGATAAAACCCTCACCAAATGACCAGTCAAACCCACCAGTACCACTTTTTGAGGGGATTGACCCACTTCTCTTTCCTCATTCTACTCAAACAGATGTTGAAGATGAATTGTAACTAAGCACTGACATCAGATGAGCCCCAAGTGGTACAATCTAAATGGAAACCAGCAACCACCCGCTTAGAATTTTTAAATCTGATTTAACAATGATTTATATGACTTAATCCTCCAAACATTCCGTGGGTTTAACTCTTCATCTAAAGAGGATGACAGCACTGATCTTGCGCAGCAGCAAAGTCTACTGGCTTACATTTGACCTCGTTCTATACAGTGTGATTGTTGGTAGCCTTGCTGTATGTTACTCTAATGTACTGTCTGTGCATGGATCTACAGCAAGACTAGGATTAGGATGTTGCTACTGTATATGAATACATTAATATGGAAATATTACCCTCAGTCTATTTGTCTAGTCAAGTCAAATCACGTCAAGTCAGGTGAAATATGCCTTTCACATCAATGCCACAACACACAAGAGCTTTACAAATACATCTGCCTGATTGATTCATTAATATATGTATTGCCTGATTGATGTACCTAACAGGTGGTGATGGCTGCTTTGCAGTGGACAAGAAGAGTGGTCACGTCCTGACCACGGGTCTCCCCCTGCAGAGAGACAGGGAGTATCTGCTGAGTGTGGTGGCCTTTGACAGGCTGGGAAGCCGCAGTGCTGGGGCCATGGTGTCGGTCATAGCAGGACCCAGAGCACCACAGTTCACCAACGCGTCCTACGTTATCTCCATACCAGAGAACACCCCAGAGGGACAGTCGTGAGTACTGGGAGTGTATAGGTTTATACACATATGACATAGATATACACTAGCCTGAGTGTCTCACACACACACACACACACACACACACACACACACACACACACACACACACACACACACACACACACACACACACACACACACACACACACACACACACACACACACACACACACACACACACACACACACACACACACACACACACACACACACACACACACACACACACACACACACACACACACACACACACACATTGCAATTAAACTCTGTATGGGGATTAGGGATTTAATTAGAATATCACACATTGCGACATCAGTGAAAACAGCAGGCACAACTTCACTTATTCTGGTCCAGAACTGTAGCCCTATACTATTAGTATAGGGCTATACTATTACTATTACTGTTAATGACATATTTCTGTTTCCTCTAAGCTTCCTGGTGGTGTTGGCCATCTCCTTCCAGAAGCAGCCAATCAGCTACAGCCTGCTGATCAACCCCAGCAGCCTGTTCAGCATGCAGCAGGAGACGGGGGAGATCAGCCTGACCCGCACGCTGGACTATGAGAATGACCAGAGACGATACCTCCTCATGGTCAGGGCCAGTGAGGGTCCAGGGGGCCTCAACAGCGCCATCGAAGTTAGTGATGGAGTGTGTGTGCAATTGGTGTCTGTGGGGTTAAAGGAGGGATGTATGTGTATGTGTGTGCATTTAGCCTCGATTTCCAGACTTCCTCACATTCGATCCAGTGAAGAACGGGACTTGGAAGGAAGGCATTGTGAAACTAGGGATGGTCTGGGCACCTAAATCTCAAATTTGTCACACTACTTTCTTATCTATGTCTCAGTGTAAGTGTTGTATGTACAGTAAAGACTGTCACGAGGTGTCGAGCAAATCTATAGCAACCATGAAGTTGACTCAACCAGACAGCCATCTCCCTATAGAATTCAGCCTGGAAGTCAGTTTGCTTACCAGAATTTATTTAAACCTTCTCAATGATTTAGTAAATGATTTTGTCATCCAATTATCATGTCAGATATTTATTCCACACTCCCCATTTCAGGTAGAAAACAGAACTTTATATCTGACTTGGTCTGTTGGACGTAGAGTGTTGGCTTATAGGAAACCTTTCCAGCTATTTTCAGTGCTATTACTCAGCTGTCACTTCACGCTTTACACTCTGACAGTGAGAGAGAGAGAGAGAGAGAGAGAGAGAGAGAGAGAGAGAGAGAGAGAGAGAGAGAGAGAGAGAGAGAGAGAGAGAGAGAGAGAGAGAGAGAGAGAGAGAGAGAGAGAGAGAGAGAGAGAGAGAGAGAGAGAGAGAGAGAGAGAGAGAGAGAGAGAGAGAGAGAGAGAGAGAGACAGAGAGAGAGAGACAGAGAGAGAGACAGAGAGAGAGAGAGAGAGAGAGAGAGAGAGAGAGAGAGAGAGAGAGAGAGAGAGAGAGAGAGAGAGAGAGAGAGAGAGAGAGAGAGAGAGAGAGAGAGAGAGAGAGAGAGAGAGAGAGAGAGAGAGAGACAGAGAGAGAGAGAGAGAATGGAGCGAGGGACAGAGCGAGTGAGTGAGTACGGGTGCAGCGCTAAGGGCCTAGTTCTGCCAAAAAGACATGTCGGGAACATTTCCATTTTAGAAGCAGAGTTCATGAGCTGGAAGATAAAGGAAATGTTGAGGTGGCAACTTTTAGAAACTAAAGTGCCATTTAGTTTTTCTCCTCCCAGTATGATATTTCAGTAACAATTGACTTATTGTTTACGGGAGACTTGCTAATTTTCCATTTATTTCCCTCTCTTCTCTGTCACCTGTCCCCCTCTTATCTCTCTCTCATTTCCCCATCTCCTCTCCGTCTTGGCTCCCTCCCTTCCAACTCTCCCCATATTATTTTCCTCCTCATCCCCCTCTTCTCTCTCATTTCCCCATCTCCTCTCCCTCTTGGCTCCCTCCCTTCCAACTTTACCCATATTATTTTCCTCCTCATCCCCCTCTTCTCTCTCTCATTTCCCCATCTCCTCTCCCGCTTGGCTCCCTCCCTTACAACTTTCCCCATATTATTTTCCTCCTCATCCCCCTCTTCTCTCTCTCGTTTCCCCTGAACAGGTCCAGGTGGTGATAACGGATGAGAACGACTGTGTCCCAGAATTTCTCCAGTCCATTTACAGTGTTGATGGAGTCTCTGAGACAGTCACCACAGCAACCTCTCTCCTCCAAGGTAAGATGAGAATGCAGCTCTGTCTTCCTAGTGTGTGTTGTGTGCTGTGTGTGTGTGTTTTACTATACCAGAAGTCCTCACAAGAATAGTAAAGAATAGTAAAGGGGAATTCAGACAAGTGAGGACATTTGGCCGGTCCTAAAAAGGACATTTTGGGCTTAGTGGTTAGTTTAGGGTTAGGGTTACAATTAGGGTTAGGGTTGGTAGTTTGGAGTTAGGGTAAGGGTTAGAGTTAGGTTTAAGGTTAGAGAAAATAGGATTTTGAATAGGAATCAATGGTTGCTCCCCAAGAGGTCCTCAAAAGTATACAATGGCGCCGGAAGGGATGGCTGCCGTTTTAAGGACTCCTAACCAATTATGTTATTGTGTGTGTTTTCTTTAACGAGTTTAATTTACAGTGGAGGTCTGTGTCTATTTGTCAGTAACAGCTGGTGCACGAAATCTACAATTAATGAAGTCTCCAATTTTTGCTCGCCTGACGTAGAGTATCTCATGATAAGCTGTTGACCACACTATTTAAAGAGAGTTTTCATCTATATTTTTCGTAGCTGTCTATTTACCACCACACACTGCTGCTGGCACTAAGACCGTACTCAACGAGCTGTATAAGACCTTAAGCAAACAAGAAAATGCCTATCCAGAGGCAGCGCTCCTAGTGGCCGGGGACTTTAATGCAAGGAAACTTAAATCTGTTTACCTAATTTCTACCAGCATGTTACATGTACATCCAGAGGAAAAAAAGACCAGCTTTACTTCACACACAGAGACGCGTACAAAGCTCACCCTCCATTTTGCAAATCTGACCATAACTATCCTCCTGATTCCTGCTTACAAGCAAAAATGAAAGCAGGAAGTACCAGTAACTTGCTCAATACCGAAGTGGTCTGATAACGCAGATGCTAAGGTACAGTGCTGTTTTGCTAGCAAAGACTGGAATATGTTCTGGGATTCTTCCGATGGCATTGAGGACTACACCAAATCAGTCACTTGCTTCATCAGTAAGTGCATCTATGACGTCGTCCCCACAGTGACTGTACATACATACCCAAACCAGAAGCCATGGATTACAGGCAACATCCGCACTGATCTAAAGGCTAGAGCTGCTTCTTTCAAGGAGCGGGACTCTAACCCGGACACATATAAGAAATCCCGCTATGCCCTCAGACGAACCATCAAATAGGCAAAGCATCAATACAGGACTAAGATTGAATTGTACTACTCGTCAGATGTGGCAGGATTTGCAAACTATTACGGACTACAAAGGGAAGCACAGCTGTGAGCTGCCCAGTGACACAAACCTACCAGTAGAGCTAAATTACTTCTATGCTCTTTTCGAGGCAAGCAACACTGAAGCGTGCATGAGAGCACCAGCTGGTCTGGACAACTGTGTGATCACGCTTTTAGTCGTAGCCGATGTGAGTAAGACCTTTAAACAGGTCAACATTCACAAGGCCGCGGGGCCAGATGGATTACCAGGATGTGTACTCCAAACATGCGCTGACCAACTGGCAAGTTTTTTCACTGACATTTTCAACGTGTCCCTGACCGAGACTGTAATACCAACATGTTTCAAGCAGACCACCATAGCCCCTGTGCCCAAGAACACCAAGGTAAGTGCTTTGAAAGTCTGGTCATGGCTCACATCAACACTATTATCTCCAATGTGCATACCGCCCCAACAGATCCACAGCTGATGCAATCTCTGTTGCCCTTTCCCACCTGGACAAAAGGAACACATATGTGAGAATGCTATCCATTGACTACAGCTCAACACCACAGTGCCCACAAAGCGAATCACTAAGCTAAGGACCCTGGGAGAAACAACTCCCTCTGCAACTGGATCCTGGACCTCCTGATGAGCCTCTCCCAGGTGGTAAGGGTAGGTAACATCACATCTGCCATGCTGATACTCAACACGGGGGCCCCTCAGGGGTGCATGCTCAGCCAAGCACGACTCCAACACCACCATCAAGTTTGCCGATGACACAACAGTGGTAGGCCTGATCACCGACAACGATGAGACAGCCTATAGAGAGGAGGTTGGAGACCTGGCAGTGTGGTGCCAGGATTACAACCTCTCCCTCAACGTGATCAAGACAAAGGAGCTGATTGTGAACTACAGGAAAAGGAGGGCCGAGCACGCCCCCACTCTCATCGACGGGACTGTAGTGGAGCAGGTTGAGAGCTTCAAGTTCGTTGGTGTCCACATCACTGACAAACTGTCATGGTCCAAACACACCAAGACAGTTGTGATGAGGGCACCACAATGCCTTTTCCCCCTCAGGAGACTGAAACGATTTGGCATGGGTCCTCAGATCCTCAAAAAGTTATACAGCTGCACAATTGAGAGCATCCTGACTGGTTGCATCACCGCCTGCTATGGCAACTGCTCGGCTTCTGACCGCAAGGCACTACAGAGGGTAGTACGTACGGCCCAGTACGTCACTGGGGCCTAGCTTCCTGCCATCCAGGACCTCTATACCAGGCGGTGTTAGAGGAAGGCCTTAAAAATATGCCAAAACTCCAGCCACCCTAGTCATACCCTGTTCACTCTGCTACTGCACGGCAAGCGGTACCGAAGCGCCAAGTCTAGGTCCAAGAGGCTTCTAAACAGCTTCAACCCCCAAGACTTCTGAACAGCTAACCAAAAGGCTACCCAGACTATTTTTACACTGCTGCTACTCTCTGTTTATTATCTATGCATTATCTATGCATAGTCACTTTTACTCTACCTACATGTACATATTACCCTAATTACCTTGACTAACCTGTGGAGCCGCACATTGACTCTGTACCAGTACCCCCTGTATATAGCCTCCACATTGACTCTGTACCAGTACCCCCTGTATATAGCCTCCACATTGACTCTGTACCAGTACCCCCTGTATATAGCCTCCACATTGACTCTGTACCAGTACCCCTGTATATAGCCTCCACATTGACTCTGTACCAGTACCCCTGTATATAGCCTCCACATTGACTCTGTACCAGTACCCCTGTATATAGCCTCCACATTGACTCTGTACCAGTACCCCCTGTATATAGCCTCCACATTGACTCTGTACCAGTACCCCCTGTATATAGCCTCCACATTGACTCTGTACCAGTACCCCCTGTATATAGCCTCCACATTGACTCTGTACCAGTACCCCCTGTATATAGCCTCCACATTGACTCTGTACCAGTACCCCCTGTATATAGCCTCCACATTGACTCTGTACCAGTACCCCTGTATATAGCCTCCACATTGACTCTGTACCAGTACCCCCTGTATATAGCCTCCACATTGACTCTGTACCAGTACCCCCTGTATATAGCCTACACATTGACTCTGTACCAGTACCCCCTGTATATAGCCTCCACATTGACTCTGTACCAGTACCCCCTGTATATAGCCTACACATTGACTCTGTACCAGTACCCCCTGTATATAGCCTCCACATTGACTCTGTACCAGTACCCCCTGTATATAGCCTCCACATTGACTCTGTACCAGTACCCCCTGTATATAGCCTCCACATTGACTCTGTACCAGTACCCCTGTATATAGCCTCCACATTGACTCTGTACCAGTACCCCCTGTATATAGCCTCCACATTGACTCTGTACCAGTACCCCTGTATATAGCCTCCACATTGACTCTGTACCAGTACCCCCTGTATATAGCCTCCACATTGACTCTGTACCAGTACCCCTGTATATAGCCTCCACATTGACTCTGTACCAGTACCCCTGTATATAGCCTCCACATTGACTCTGTACCAGTACCCCTGTATATAGCCTCCACATTGACTCTGTACCAGTACCCCCTGTATATAGCCTCCACATTGACTCTGTACCAGTACCCCCTGTATATAGCCTCCACATTGACTCTGTACCAGTACCCCCTGTATATAGCCTCCACATTGACTCTGTACCAGTACCCCCTGTATATAGCCTCCACATTGACTCTGTACCAGTACCCCCTGTATATAGCCTCCACATTGACTCTGTACCAGTACCCCTGTATATAGCCTCCACATTGACTCTGTACCAGTACCCCTGTATATAGCCTCCACATTGACTCTGTACCAGTACCCCTGTATATAGCCTCCACATTGACTCTGTACCAGTACCCCCTGTATATAGCCTCCACATTGACTCTGTACCAGTACCCCTGTATATAGCCTCCACATTGACTCTGTACCAGTACCCCCTGTATATAGCCTCCACATTGACTCTGTACCAGTACCCCCTGTATATAGCCTCCACATTGACTCTGTACCAGTACCCCTGTATATAGCCTCCACATTGACTCTGTACCAGTACCCCCTGTATATAGCCTCCACATTGACTCTGTACCAGTACCCCCTGTATATAGCCTCCACATTGACTCTGTACCAGTACCCCTGTATATAGCCTACACATTGACTCTGTACCAGTACCCCCTGTATATAGCCTCCACATTGACTCTGTACCAGTACCCCCTGTATATAGCCTCCACATTGACTCTGTACCAGTACCCCCTGTATATAGCCTCCACATTGACTCTGTACCAGTACCCCCTGTATATAGCCTCCACATTGACTCTGTACCAGTACCCCCTGTATATAGCCTCCACATTGACTCTGTACCAGTACCCCTGTATATAGCCTCCACATTGACTCTGTACCAGTACCCCTGTATATAGCCTCCACATTGACTCTGTACCAGTACCCCCTGTATATAGCCTCCACATTGACTCTGTACCAGTACCCCCTGTATATAGCCTCCACATTGACTCTGTACCAGTACCCCCTGTATATAGCCTCCACATTGACTCTGTACCAGTACCCCCTGTATATAGCCTCCACATTGACTCTGTACCAGTACCCCTGTATATAGCCTCCACATTGACTCTGTACCAGTACCCCCTGTATATAGCCTCCACATTGACTCTGTACCAGTACCCCCTGTATATAGCCTCCACATTGACTCTGTACCAGTACCCCCTGTATATAGCCTCCACATTGACTCTGTACCAGTACCCCTGTATATAGCCTCCACATTGACTCTGTACCAGTACCCCCTGTATATAGCCTCCACATTGACTCTGTACCAGTACCCCTGTATATAGCCTCCACATTGACTCTGTACCAGTACCCCCTGTATATAGCCTCCACATTGACTCTGTACCAGTACCCCTGTATATAGCCTCCACATTGACTCTGTACCAGTACCCCCTGTATATAGCCTCCACATTGACTCTGTACCAGTACCCCCTGTATATAGCCTCCACATTGACTCTGTACCAGTACCCCCTGTATATAGCCTCCACATTGACTCTGTACCAGTACCCCCTGTATATAGCCTCCACATTGACTCTGTACCAGTACCCCCTGTATATAGCCTCCACATTGACTCTGTACCAGTACCCCCTGTATATAGCCTCCACATTGACTCTGTACCAGTACCCCCTGTATATAGCCTCCACATTGACTCTGTACCAGTACCCCCTGTATATAGCCTAGCTACTGTTATTTTATTGTCGCTCTTTAATTATTAGTAATTTTTCCGATTGTTTCCCCCCCTCATTTTTGAATTGTTTTTCTTTTTTTCTTCATTTATTGTTTACTTCAATTTAACTAGTAAATACTTTCTTATCACTTATTTTTTTCTTAAACCTGCATTGTTGGTAAGCATTTCTATAACATGTGCGCTGGGACTCGAGAAGCAAGTTCAGGGAGTGAGTGTTTTAATAAATAAATGCAACATGAAACAAAACAAGAAACGCTAACAACGCACAGACATGACACAGGAACAGAAACAATAATGCCTGGGGAAGGAACCAAAGGGAGTGACATATATAGGGAAGGTAATCAGGGAGGTGATGGAGTCCAGGTGAGTGTCATTATGCGCAGATGTGCGTAACAATGGTGACAGGTGTATGCCATAACGAGCAGCCTGGTGACCTAAACACCTGTTGTAGACCTTACAATTAATTATTCTGAAATGATTCTGTTGTTACAGTAATAAATAGATGCTAGCATGCAGCTCTGCCGACATATGCCAACAGATTCATCAGATTTCTGTTCCAGACTGTGACCTTAGAGACCAGGGTCATGTTCATTTGGGCACACCATAGAAAAACATATTGCAACGGAAACCGAAATGTGTGTTTCTTATTGGAAATGTTCAGCTAGTGCACTCTTGTTTTCAGTACTTTTTCTCAGATTTGGTGCCAAATAAATACAACACTTCTGTACCTCTGCCGCAGTGTTAGCCAGTGACTGTGACTCTGGGTTGAATGCGGAGCTCACCTACTACACTCTAAGCCCAGACTTCAGCATTTCTCCCCACGGAACCATCTTCCCTGCGGGCCGTCTGGACTACGAGAGGCCCAACCACCTGTATGAGTTTGTGGTGATGGCTGTGGATAATGGGGAGGAGCCTCACTCGGGCACCGCCACCATCCGCATCCGCATGGCCAACATCAACGACCAGGCCCCAGAGTTCTCCCAGACTGTGTGAGTGAATATGCAGGTCTACTGTACACTACAAACCCCATAACCTCTTCCCCCTACATCAGTAGACCATACTATACTTTAAGATTTCATTAGATTCCCCATCATCTGTTGCAAAAGCATTAGCTACCCTCCCTAAAGCATAACAAAATACAGAATAACAATTGAACTACAACCCCCCTCCTCCTCCATCAGGCTTGAACTACAACCCCCTCCTCCTCCATCAGTATTGAAATAACCCCCCCCCTCCGCTCCATCAGTAGTCCAGTTTAGCAGGATAATCCCTCTCCCATCCTCTCATTTTAGCTGTATGGTGAAGAGTTCTTCTGTAATATAGTAGTAACGACAGATTTAAAAGATCAGTTGATACACTTGTTACTAATATTTTATGTTGAACCTTTATTTGACTAGGTAAGTCAGTTAAGAACAGATTCTAATTTACAATGACAGCCTACCTGGGAACAGTGGGTTAACTGCCTTTTTCAGGGGCTGAATGACAGATTTTTACCTTGTCAGCTAGGGGGATTCGATCCAGCAACCTTTCGGTTACTGGCCAAAATGCTCTAACCACTAGGTTACCTGCCGCACCAATATACTGCACATAATTATACCTAACAAACATCACACAGTGTAACGGGATTCTCCCTGTGAAGGAGAGGCGGACCAAAAGGCAGCGTGGTTATAATTCATGGTTCTTTAATAATGAAACTATACATGAATAAACTACAAAACAAGAAACGTGAAAACCCCAAACAGTCCCATATGGTACAAACACTGACACAGGAGACAACCACCCACAACACCCAACACAAAACAGGCTACCTAAATATGGCTCCCAATCAGAGACAATGACTAACACCTGCTTCTGATTGAGAACCATATCAGGCCCAAACACAGAAACAGACAAACAAGACATTCAACATAGAATGCCCACTCAGATCACACCCTGACCAAACAAAACATAGAAACATACAAAGCAAACTGGTCAGGGTGTGACACACAGATTACACCCTACCCAATTGAGAGGTAATACCATACAGGTATCTTAGAATCAAAATGAGCGAACCATGTGTAAAGTGGGTGAAGGTGTTTTTGGAAAGCTGACAGGGAGGAGGGTGACAGTTTTTGACGATTTTCATATCTGTTGGCTGCATTAACTCTTCTGAGTGACTCAGGTCTTGTACTGTCAGTCATGTGCCAGAGAACTTCGCTAGAGCGCCAGCACATCTAAGATGCCCTCTCATGTCTAAGTGTTAGGTATCAGACTGAACCGACAGACAGGGTAAGTTTTGTGTGGTATCGTCTCCTTAGATCAGCGAGAAAGAGGAAGAAATACATTGAGGATAGGAGGAGTGATACTCAGCGGAGAAATGCTTGAGCAGTCCCGTCTAGAGGCGCGTGAAGTGCCCTTTGAGCCGGATGACAGATTACAGGTCACTCATGTTGCCACGGCGACTGTCACAACTGGCGGAGATGAATCGCCCATCAGCGTTCTTCTGAAAACCATCAATCACATCGGAGACACACAAACAAACACACACACAGGTTCTGCTGACGAGTCAACTTAAACTCACTCAAACTCTGCCACTCTTCTTACATTCTTACATTATACTCCTGTCTATTATTTCTCTCTCTCTCTCTCCCTCCATCTCTCTCCCCCTCTCTCTCTCTCTCTCTCTCTTTCTATACCTCTGTACCTCTCTCTCTTCCACATATCACTGCCCATGTCATTTAACTTTTACGTTTTTTCTCCTCCTCTTAAGCATGGCTTTCCCACCAACCCCCTCTCCACCCTCTCTCCAATCCTCTACCAAACAAGTGAACAAGCCTCTCTACCCAAACATCCCACTTCACCAGTCTATTAGTCTCTTGTTCCTGGCTTGGCTATCCCAGTTTCCAACACCACACAGCAAGCAAATCACTGTTGACATTTTAAAAGGCACTGATCAAATGTCACAGAGCGGGCTGGCACTGTGAAAAGGATGAGTTAAACATCCCAGCAAACATGATAATTTGTCTTTGGCCGGCTCATAGTAGGGGTTAAATCAAAGTGGCAGGTGAAGCCAGGCTCATAACTCTGCTGATTCTTTGACTATGTGCTTGATACAGTCTGTACAGTACACGGCGTGTGTGTGTGTGTGTGTGTGTGTGCATGCGTGAATCTCCACACACAGACAGACATCTTTAAGATTATCCTCCAACGGGACATTTAAAACTGTAATATCTTATGTTTCACTGAGTTGTGGCTGAATGACGACACGGATAATATAGAACTGCCAGGGTTTCCCGTGCATCAGCAGGATAGAACAGCTAAGTCTGGTGTGCCTAACAGCTGATGCGCGATGTCTAATATTTAAAAAATCTTGAGGTATTGCTCGCCTGAGGTAGACTATCTCATGATAAGCTGTAGACCATGCTATCTACCAAGAGTGTTTTCATCTATATAGCCGTCTATTTACCACCACAGACGGATGCTGGCACTAAGACCTCACTCAACGAGATGTATAAGGTCATAAGCAAACAAGAACATGCTCACCCAGAAGAGGTGCGCCTAGTGACCGGGGACCTTAATGCAGGGAAACTTCAATCCGATTTACCTCGTTTCTATGAGCATGTCACATGTGCAACCAGAGGGGAAAAAAACTCTCGATCATCTTTACTCCACACACAGAGATGCATACAATGCTCTCCCTCGCCCTCCATTTGGCAAATCTGACCATAATTCTATCCTCCTGATTCCTACTTACAAGCAAAAACTAAAGCAGGAAGTACCAGTGACACGCTCAATAGGGAAGTGGTCCGATGACGTGGATGCTAAGCTACAGGACTGTTTTGCTAGCACAGACTGGAATATGTTCCGGCATTCATACAATGGCAGTGAGGAGTATACCACCTCAGTTACTGGCTTCATCAGTAAGTTCATCGACGACTTCGTCCCCATAGTGACCGTGCGTGCATATCCTAACCAGAAGCCATGGTTACTGGCAACATCCACACTGAGCGAAAGGGGAGAGGAGTGGGACACTAATTCAGACGCTTATAAGAAATCCCACCATGCCCTCAAGGGCTCGGACACTCATCGGATGTGGCAGGGCTCACAAACTATTACGGACTACAAAGGGAAACCCAGCCGTGAGCTGCTCAGTGACGTGAGCCTAGTGTACCAGACGAGCTAAATGCCTATTATGCACGCTTCGAGGCAAGCAACACTGAAACATGCATGAGAGCACCAGCTGTTCTGGACAACTGTGAGATCACGCTCTCCATAGCTGATGTGAGTAAGACCTTTAAACAGGTCAACATTCACAAGACCGTGGCGCCAGATGGATTATCAGGACATGTACTCAGAACAAGCGCTGACCAACTGGCAAGTGTCTCCACTGACATTTTCAACCTCTCCCTGACCGAGTCTGTAATACGTACATGTTTCAAGCAGACAACCATTATCCCTGTGCCCAAGAAAGCGAAGGTAACCTGCCTAAATGACTACCGTTGCGTAGCACTCACGTCGGTAGCCATGAAATGCTTTGAAAGACTGGCCAGGACTCATATCAACCATATCATCACGGAAACCCTAGACCCACTCCAATTTGCATACCGCCCAACAGATTGACAGTTGACTCAATCTCAATCTCAGTCCACACTGCCCTTTCCCACCTAGACAAAAGGAACACCTATGTGAGAATGCCGTTCATTGACTACAGCTCAGCGTTCAACATCATAGTGCCCACCAAGCTCATCACTAAGCTAAGGACACTGGGACTGAACACCTCAGTCTGTAACTGGATCCTGGACTTCCTGACGGGCCGCCCCCAGGTGGTAAGGGTAGGCAACAACACATCTGCAACGCAGATCCTCAACACAGGGGCCCCTCAAGGGGGCATTCTTTGTCCCCTCCTGTACTCCTTGTTCACACACGACTGCGTGGCCAAGCACGACTCCAGAACCATCATTAAGTTTGCTGATGACACAACAGTCGTAGGCAACTATGAGACAGCCTATAGGGAGGAGGTCAGAGACCTGGCAGTGTGGGGCCAGGACAACAACCTCTCCCTCAATGTGAATAAGACAAAGGAGCTGATCATGGACTACAAGAAAAGGAGGGCAGAACAGGTTGCCATTAACATCCACAGGGCTGGATTGAGGCAGGTCGAGAGTTTCAGGTTCCCTGCTGTCCACATCACCAACAAACTATCATGGTCCAAACACACCAAGACAGTCGTGATGAGGGCACGACAACACCTTTTCCCCCCCAGAAGACTGAAAAGATTTGGCATGGGTCCCTAGATCCTCAAAAAGTTCTACAGCTGCACCATGGAGAAAATCCTTACCGGTTGCATCACTGCCTGGTATGGCAACTGCTCGGCATCTGACAGTAAGGCGCTACAGATGGTAGAGCGTACAGCCCAGTACATCACTGGGGCAAAGCTTCCTGACATCCAGGACCTACAGTGCATACTAGGCGGTGTCAGAGGCCCAAATAATTGACCCCTCCCCCCGCCCTTTGTTTTTATACTGCTGCTACTCGCGGTTTACTATCTACGTATTGTCACTTTCCCCTACCTACATGTACAAATTTTTACTTTAGTTTATTTAGTAAATATTTTCTATTACTCTATTTCTTGAACTGCATTGTTGGTTAAGGGTATGTAAGTAAGCATTTCATGGTATGGTCTACACCTGTTGTATTTGGTGCATGTGACAAACCTATTTGATTTGATATGATGTATGTGTTCAATCAGGCCTGTTTGCTATTGTCTGTATTGTTGTTGTACAAATAATGATTTTCTCCTATCCCTCACCAGCTATCGGACCTTTGTCTCTGAGGATGCAGGCCCCAACACTCTCGTTGCCACGGTACTGGCTAAGGACCCAGATGGTGATGGAATAGTGTACTCAATTACAGCTGGCAACGAGGAGGGTAACTTTGTCATCGACAGCCAGAAAGGTGACACTTATTTGTTACTTTATAATTTACATTTAAAATGTTCTCCTTGGGCTTTCATAGCATTCCTAATATACAGGTATAACTCTTGCCCATACGTGTCCTTGCTTATTAACAGAATGAGCCCTATGTTGTATGTGGAAAGATTTGTACTTATTTTATGCTGTGTCAATACTTTTGGCACTCAAGGTTGATGAAAATGCAGCAATTTCAATAGAAGCGCAGTCTGTTTGTTATTGAAGTCATAAATATAAAGAACTACATTACTGTATTTACCAACATATACTGAACATAAATATAAACACAATATGTAAAGTGCTGGTCCCATGTTTCATGAGCTATATAAAAGATCACACACATTTTCCATATGCACAAAAAGCTAATTTCTTTCAAATGTTGTGCACAAATTTGTTAACATCCCTGTTAGTGGGCATTTCTCCATTGCCAAGATAATCCATCAAGCTGACAGGTGTGGTATATCAAGAAGCTGATTAAACAGCATCATCATTACACAGGTGCACCATGTGCTGTGGAAAATAAAAGGCCACTAAAATGTGCCATTTTTGTCACACAACACAATGAGCTGTTGCCAGATAATTTAATGTAAATTTCTCTACCATAAGCCTCCTCCAATGTCATTTTAGAGAATTTGGCATTACGCCCAACCGGTGACAATACAATTTATTTGATTTGATGTTGCGTTAATATTTTTGTTCAGGGTAGTTTATTCTCTCATATAGAAAATAGTTCTCTGCTGAGTACTCTGTATTTTGTGGCTGTGCAATCTGTCAGTCTTTATTCACCCTCTGATCCGTAACCAGCAGGACATTTGTCAGACTGGGTGACATTTGTCAACCAACCCTTTCAATTCAATTTCACATGAGTTGCTCAATCATAGCTCACAATCTACAGCTTCTACACTGCCAGCCCCCATCTTCGAGTTTACCCCTCTTTTCTCCTCTCCTCTGTCCTCCCTTTCTCACTGATCTTAAAGATTATGCCAAAGGCAGGCAGCTGTAGGTTAATAGGAGAACAGATAGCCAGGGAGCCACCACAGTTGTGTCTTATTGAAATTATACATTACATGTTATTTCAAGTGAGCACTTTAAATAGGGTAGACCAGAACATCAATGTGTCTTTTTTTGTCTTATTTTTCTTATTTTCTTTGTTGTTGAATTTATAACAGCTTTTTGGTGGAAACATACAGTATGGGAAAAAAACAACATGAGACCGGAGAAATATATTATATCATTAATAGTTTTGTATCTAGACATTTTCGATTAACATTCATTGTCTGTATAAGCAGAGACCTCTTTCTCCACAGACAATGAGAGAGAAATAAGTAGACTACAGTCAGAACGAGTGGAGTGAAAGAACACCTGTCCCATTTGGGTGCATGCTTGTTGTCTTTAATCAGGAGGAACAGTGAGAGATGAATGATACCACAACAAGAGCAAAAAGTCCTGTCCTGTTCTCTCTCTCTCTCTCTCTCTCTCTCTCTCTCTCTCTCTCTTACCTCAGTGAGATTTCCCCAGATCACAAGTAGCTCATCTTGCACCCATTGATGTTGGTGTTGACAGAGAGAACAGTTGACTCAGATGCTGTTCTCCTTTAATCTGTTATTTCATATAATATATATTATATATAAATATATATATATATATGCCATTTAGCAGACGCTTTTATCCAAAGCGACTTACAGTCATGTGTGCATACATTCTACGTATGGGTGGTCCCGGGGATCGAACCCACTACCCTGGCGTTACAAGCGCCATGCTCTACCAACTGAGCTACAGAAGGACCACTGAAGGATCATCCTTCCTGTTATGCAAAAGCAAGACAAGGGGAGAATAATCAAACGTGCATTCGTGCTGCCTGGTTTCTAGCCTTGGGAATGAGAACCTTTTCCCAGCTGAGCAGGGTGACAGTACAGTTGGGGGCATTCAAATCAAATCAAATCAAATCAAATTTATTTATATAGCCCTTCGTACGTCAGCTGATATCTCAAAGTGCTGTACAGAAACCCAGCCTAAAACCCCAAACAGCAAACAATGCAGGTGTAAAAGCACGGTGGCTAGGAAAAACTCCCTAGAAAGGCCAAAACCTAGGAAGAAACCTAGAGAGGAACCGGGCTATGTGGGGTGGCCAGTCCTCTTCTGGCTGTGCCGGGTAGAGATTATAACAGAACATGACCAAGATGTTCAAATGTTCATAAATGACCAGCATGGTCAAATAATAATAAGGCAGAACAGTTGAAACTGGAGCAGCAGCACAGTCAGGTGGACTGGGGACAGCAAGGAGCCATCATGTCAGGTAGTCCTGGGGCACGGTCCTAGGGCTCAGGTCCTCCGAGAGAGAGAAAGAAAGAGAGAATTAGAGAGAGCATATGTGGGGTGGCCAGTCCTCTTCCGGCTGTGCCGGGTGGAGATTATAACAGAACGTGGCCAAGATGTTCAAATGTTCATAAATGACCAGCATGGTTGAATAATAGTAAGGCAGAACAGTTGAAACTGGAGCAGGAGCATGGCCAGGTGGACTGGGGACAGCAAGGAGTCCTCATGTCAGGTAGTCCTGGGACATGGTCCTAGGGCCCAGGCCAGTTGAAACTGGAGCAGCAGCATGGCCAGGTGGACTGGGGACAGCAAGGAGTCATCATGTCAGGTAGTCCTGGGGCATGGTTCTAGGGCTCAGGTCCTCCGAGAGAGAGAAAGAAAGAGAGAAGGAGAGAATTAGAGAACGCACACTTAGATTTACACAGGACACCGAATAGGACAGGAGAAGTACTCCAGATAAACAAACTGACCCTAGCCCCCGACACATAAACTACTGCAGCATAAATACTGGAGGCTGAGACAGGAGGGGTCAGGAGACACTGTGGCCCCATCCGAGGACACCCCGGACAGGGCCAAACAGGAAGGATATAACCCCACCCACTTTGCCAAAGCACAGCCCCCACACCACTAGAGGGAAATCTTCAACCACCAACTTACCATCCTGAGACAAGGCCGAGTATAGCCCACAAAGATCTCCGACACGGTACAACCCAAGGGGGGAACCCAGACAGGCCGACCACAACAGTGAATCAACCCACCCAGGTGACGCACCCCCCCCAGGGACGGCACGAGAGAGCCCCAGCAAGCCAGTGACTCAGCCCCCGTAACAGGGCTAGAGGCAGAGAATCCCAGTGGAAAAAGGGGAACCGGCCAGGCAGAGACAGCAAGGGCGGTTCGTTGCTCCAGAGCCTTTCCGTTCACCTTCCCACTCCTGGGCCAGACTACACTCAATCATATGACCCACTGAAGAGATGAGTCTTCAGTAAAGACTTAAAGGTTGAGACCGAGTTTGCGTCTCTGACATGGGTAGGCAGACCGTTCCATAAAAATGGAGCTCTATAGGAGAAAGCCCTGCCTCCAGCTGTTTGCTTAGAAATTCTAGGGACAATTAGGAGGCCTGCGTCTTGTGACAGTAGCGTACGTATAGGTATGTACGGCAGGACCAAATCAGAGAGGTAGGTAGGAGCAAGCCCATGTAATGCTTTGTAGGTTAGCAGTAAAACCTTGAAATCAGCCCTTGCTTTGACAGGAAGCCAGTGTAGAGAGGCTAGCACTGGAGTAATATGATCAAATTTTTTGGTTCTAGTCAGGATTCTAGCTGTTTAGCACTAACTGAAGTTTATTTAGTGCTTTATCCGGGTAGCCGGAAAATAGAGCATTGCAGTAGTCTAACCTAGAAGTGACAAAAGCATGGATTAATTTTTCTGCATCATTTTTGGACAGAAAGTTTCTGATTTTTGCAATGTTACGTAGATGGAAAAAAGCTGTCCTCGAAATGGTCTTGATGTGTTCTTCAAAAGAGAGATCAGGGTCCAGAGTAACGCCGAGGTCCTTCACAGTTTTATTTGAGACGACTGTACAACCATTAAGATTAATTGTCAGATTCAACAGAAGATCTCTTTGTTTCTTGGGACCTAGAACAAGCATCTCTGTTTTGTCCGAGTTTAATAGTAGAAAGTTTGCAGCCATCCACTTCCTTATGTCTGAAACACATGCTTCTAGCGAGGGCAATTTTGGTGCTTCACCATGTTTCATTGAAATGTACAGCTGTGTGTCATCCGCATAGCAGTGAAAGTTTACATTATGTTTTCGAATAACATCCCCAAGAGGTAAAATATATAGTGAAAACAATAGTGGTCCTAAAACAGAACCTTGAGGAACACCGAAATGTACAGTTGATTTGTCAGAGGACAAACCATTCACAGAGACAAACTGATATCTTTCCGACAGATAAGACCTAAACCAGGCCAGAACATGTCCGTGTAGACCAATTTGGGTTTCCAATCTCTCCAAAAGAATGTGGTGATCGATGGTATCAAAAGCAGCACTAAGGTCTAGGAGCACGAGGACAGATGCAGAGCCTCGGTCAGTGCTATGATGGGGTCTAAAACCAGACTGAAGCATTTCGTATACATTGTTTGTCTTCAGGAAGGCAGTGAGTTGCTGCGCAACAGCCTTCTCTAAAATCTTTGAGAGGAATGGAAGATTCGATATAGGCCGATAGTTTTTTATATTTTCTGGGTCAAGTTGATCTGTTCTGAAATGCAATAGAAAAACATGTGGTTAAAAAATGGATGTAACTGCACCATCAGGGGTATATTTAACCTCTCTGGGATATGTGGGATGCTAGCATCCCACCTGGCCAAAAGCCAGGGAAAATGCAGAGTGCCAAATTCAAATAAATTACTATAAAAATCAAACTGTCATGAAATCACACATGTAAGATACAAATTAAAGCTACACTTGTTGTGAATCCAGCCATCATGTCAGATTTCAAAAAGGCTTTTTGGCGAAAGCAAACGATGCTATTATCTAAGGATAGCACCTCAGTAAACAAAGAGAGAAAAGCATATTTCAACCTTGCAGGCGCGACACAAAACTCAGAATAAAATATATAATTAATTCCTTACCTTGGATGAGCTTCTTTTGTTGGCAATATGTCCTATAAGCATCACAAATGGTCCTTTTGTTTGATTAATTCCGTCGATATATATCCAAAATGTCCATTTATTTGGCGTGTTTGATCCAGAAAAACACCGGTTCCAACTTGCGCAACGTGACTACAAAATATCTCAAAAGTTACCTGTAAACTTGGCCAGAACTACTTTTGTAATACAACTTTAGGTATTTTTTAAAAGTAAATAATCGATCAAATTTAAGACAGGATGATCTGTGTTCAATACAGGAGGAAAACAAACTGTAGCTAGCTATCTGGTCACGTGCCTCTATCTAACAGTACACTACAAGTGACCCTCGTTCTGAACAGGGCTACTTTCATCACACCAAGGAAAAACCTCGACCAATTTCCAAAGACTGGTGACATCCAGTGGAAGCGGTAGGAACTGCAAGAAGGTCCCTTAGAAATCTGGATTCCCAATGAAAAACCATTGAAAGGAGAGTGACCTAAAAAAAACCCATCTGAATGGTTGGTCCTCGGGATTTCGCCTGCTAAATAAGTTCTGTTATACTCACAGACATGATTCAAACAGTCTTAGAAACCTCAGAGTGTTTTCCATCCAAATATACTAATAATATGCATATATTATCTTCTCGGGATGAGTAGCAGGCAGTTTAATTTGTGCATGCATTTCATCCGGATGTGAAAATACTGCCCCCTGTCACCAAGAAGTTAAGAGATGTATTTCATGCAGCAAAACTAAAAAGTAACTTTTTAATACCATCAACAGTAGGTGGGGGGTCCTTTGCAAAGGTTGTAATGGTACTCTGGTCTCTCATCTTTTTAGGGTTGATCCGTCTGCGCTTCACCCCCGCTCCCAAGCTGCAGGGCCTGGAGTACGTCCTCAATATAACAGCTACAGACGACAATGCCTCCGGGGGGCCACACCCACTCTCTGCCACTGCCTGGGTCATAGTGGGCGTTGATGATGTCAACAACAACAAACCCGTCTTTGAGATGGTGAGAAAAAAGCCTTGTGGATGAATCCTTTACATGGCGCAACAGCAGTAGTAAAATAATTGTCTTCTAGGTAGCCTTCGATGTCTTAGTCTGTCTGTCTGTCTGACCGCCTCTCTCTCACTCTCTCTCACTTCCCTCGTCTCCCTACAGTATCCCCTTATGTTTCCCCCAGAGCTCTGATTAGTGTGTCCAGCCGTCCACCCATGCTATCTTTAGGTATTCCACAGGGATTTGAATTCATTGATGAAAAAAGTACTGTATCATCATGATATACTATACGTGTCAAATTAACTTCCTCCTTAATTAGGTCTGCGACGTGTTCATAAAGTCCATGAAGTTATGCAGTCCAGCGGCTGGCTGGAAGGTGTCGAGTTGAGAGGTCTCTCTCTCTCTCTCTCTCTCTCTCTCTCTCTCTCTCTCTCTCTCTCATTCTCTGTGGGGTGTCTGTGCTTTTCTTTGGGCAATGTAACTATTGGTCCAATAACGGTACTCTGAGAGAGTATTTGGCTTGTATGTGTGTTAATTAAGCAGAGGTCTCTCTGGGGCAGACTGATCAAGGGATAAAGTAAACAGGATACCAGGGAAAGACAGGGTGGGCGTTGCAATGTTTAGCTGAGGTTTGATGCGGTGGTGGACCTTCAAACAAAGGAATATCATTGCTCTATTCTCCATCCTATCAAGTGTACTGTACAAATGTAGACATAGACTACATTGAGTAGTTTAGAACTATCAGTTTTAACTTATTATTCCCCCTTTCTCTCTCTCTCTCTCTCTCTCTCTCTCTCTCTCTCTCTCTCTCTCTCTCTCTCTCACACACACACACACACACACACACACACACACACACACACACACACACACACACACACACACACACACACACACACACACACACACACACACACACACACACACACACACACACACACACACACCCTTCCTCCCTCTCTCAGTGTCAGCAATACAGGGAGCAGGCGTCCGTGTTGGAGAACCAGCCCACAGGAACCTTCGTATTACAAGTGCACGCGGTGGATGCAGACGAGGGGGCCAATGGGAAGGTCAAGTACGGCCTGATGCACAGAGACAGCGCCATACCTGCCTTCAGAGTCCACCCTGACACAGGTAGGTACAGTCGGCAAGGATCCCACAGTCCAGTTAGCCGTGGTGGTACTTTTAAAAAAACAAAATTTTACCCCCTTTTCTCCCCAATTTCGTGGTATCCAATTGTTAGTAGCTACTATCTTATCTCGTCGCTACAACTCCCGTACGGGCTCGGGAGAGACGAAGGTCGAAAGTCATGCACAGCGCGCATCCAACCCGGAAGCCAGCCGCACCAATGTGTTGGAGGCGCCCGGACCGCCACAGGAGTCGCTGGTGCGCGATGAGTCAAGGATATCCCTACCGGCCAAACCCTCCCTAACCCAGACGACGCTAGGCCAATTGTGCATCGCCCCACGGACCTCGCGGTCGGTTGCGACAGAGCCTGGGCGCGAACCCAGAGTTTCTGGTGGCACAGCCCTTAACCACTGCGCCACCCAGGAGGCCACCGTGGTGGTATTTGTTGAGATAGCCATAGACCCATAGCCACAGCCCCATAGACCCATAGTCACAGCCCCATAGACCCCGTAGTCACAGCCCCATAGACATAGCCGTAGCCATAGTCAAGCAGGATGTGAGCATACGTATTGGGATTACAACATGACAGCTGAAACTGACCTGAAAAAGAACTGGTAAAAATGTATCAGAATCTACAATTCCCATGCAGTCTTCACACTCTTCATTAAAGAATAATGCTAGCGTCCGATAACTGACCTCTTATACCTGTACAGGAATCCAAAGAGCCCCATTGAAATGAAGTGTAACACCTCATACTTTATTTATGTCCTACAACCATGTTTTGTATAATACTGTGTTAATTATAAATCATTTCAGGATAAGTATAACAATATGTTAATCAATAATGTCATGACAAATAGAGCTATTATATTAACAAGCCACTCTACGACCTTGAGTTTTTCCTGACCACATGAGCTGACCATGAAAAATCAAACTTAAGGACTGAAATTGTTGTCTAAAACTAGTGCCCAGACTTTTTCCTCAATTTCATGGCCACATAGTTACCACAGGAAAACTCAAGGGGTCTAGTCATGACCTTTGGCCTCTGACCTCAGGTGTGATCGTGACAGCACGGCGGTTCGACCGGGAGCGTCAGAGAGAGTACTCCATCACGGTGACGGCTACAGACTGGGCTGAGGAGCCCCTTATAGGGATCTGTCAGCTCAACGTCATCATCCTGGACCAGAATGACAACAGCCCCAAGTTTGAGAACCTACGCTACGAGTGTGAGTGTCGTAGTAAGCATATGATAATACATAATATGATTATAATATTAATAATACATATGGTTTATGGCAGACTAATCATTCATTTTAATGATATAGACTATTAACCAAAGCTATTCGAAAAGGGTTTATGTACGTTATGCGTAGTTCCTTTTTACTTTTCATCATAATGTTGCCATTATGTCTTTAACTGTATTGCCATACATAAAGATGTAAACATACATAAACACACTTAAGTATGTAAACAATTGATTTGTGGTCTATTGATTCAGTCTGTGACCGACCGTGACCTTGCTCCAGAGTGTTGAGCATATTATTTTGTCTGTTACTGTCTCTCATAGATTTTCTGAGAGAGGACACAATGATCGGCACCAGTTTCCTGCGTGTGGCGGCACATGACGACGACTTTGGTACCAACGCTGCCGTCACCTACTCCATATCCCAGGAGCAGCCTGAGTACCTGAGGGTCAACCCTGTTACCGGATGGGTGTACGTCAACCAGCCCATATCACAGGTCAGTCAATCAGATGTCAACCATTCAGTCAACCAGCCCATATCACAGGAGCAGCCTGAGTACCTGAGGGTCAACCCTGTTACCGGCTGGGTGTACGTCAACCAGCCCATATCACAGGTCAGTCAATCAGATGTCAACCATTCAGTCAACCAGCCCATATCCCAGGAGCGGCCTGAGTACCTGAGGGTCAACCCTGTTACCGGCTGGGTGTACATCAACCAGCCCATATCACAGGTCAGTCAATCAGATGTCAACCATTCAGTCAACCAGCCCATATCCCAGGAGCAGCCTGAGTACCTGAGGGTCAACCCTGTTACCGGCTGGGTGTACGTCAACCAGCCCATATCACAGGTCAGTCAATCAGATGTCAACCATTCAGTCAACCAGCCCATATCCCAGGAGCGGCCTGGGTACCTGAGGGTCAACCCTGTTACCGGCTGGGTGTACGTCAACCAGCCCATATCACAGGTCAGTCAATCAGATGTCAACCATTCAGTCAACCAGCCCATATCCCAGGAGCAGCCTGAGTACCTGAGGGTCAACCCTGTTACCGGCTGGGTGTACGTCAACCAGCCCATATCACAGGTCAGTCAATCAGATGTCAACCATTCAGTCAACCAGCCCATATCCCAGGAGCGGCCTGAGTACCTGAGGGTCAACCCTGTTACCGGCTGGGTGTACGTCAACCAGCCCATATCACAGGTCAGTCAATCAGATGTCAACCATTCAGTCAACCAGCCCATATCCCAGGAGCAGCCTGAGTACCTGAGGGTCAACCCTGTTACCGGCTGGGTGTACGTCAACCAGCCCATATCACAGGTCAGTCAATCAGATGTCAACCATTCAGTCAATCAGCCCATATCCCAGGAGCGGCCTGAGTACCTGAGGGTCAACCCTGTTACCGGCTGGGTGTACGTCAACCAGCCCATATCACAGGTCAGTCAATCAGATGTCAACCATTCAGTCAACCAGCCCATATCCCAGGAGCAGCCTGAGTACCTGAGGGTCAACCCTGTTACCGGCTGGGTGTACGTCAACCAGCCCATATCACAGGTCAGCCAATCAGATGTCAACCATTCAGTCAACCAGCCCATATCCCAGGAGCAGCCTGAGTACCTGAGGGTCAACCCTGTTACCGGCTGGGTGTACGTCAACCAGCCCATATCACAGGTCAGTCAATCAGATGTCAACCATTCAGTCAACCAGCCCATATCACAGGTCAGTCATTCAGCCGGTCAACCAGCATCTTGCTCAAGCACAGTAAAATTGATCAGTGCAGGTGATACAGCTATATAGCAGTATAAAATACAGTGCCATAAACTTACTGGACCATGTCAGGCCTAATGAACTAAATTAACCCTATTTCAGACAGCATCATATTTCCTTGGTATTGTTTTGACTTCAGAGGTCCCACATTACCCGGGAGATTATGGCCACGGACGGGGGGAACCGCAGCACATCTGTAGAGATGTCTGTGACCATTACCAATGTGAAGAACCAGCCCCCGCAGTGGGAAAAGGACAGCTACAGCGTGGTCATCCCAGAGAACACTGCCAGGGATACTCCCATTGTGGTGCGTGGAACAGTCCGGGTACCAGCCTGGGTGGCATGGGAAGCCAATCTCATTATGGCATATGGGGGTACCTTTTTTTAGCTATTTGGTTTGCTGGCTGCATACACGTTAGTACATTTTTTGCAGAAATGTTCATTACTTTTTTTAGTTGATTACATTTTCGGTTGCACGCTCTGATTGAATCAATAAGCACTAATTGACTTGACAATGAGCGCTAATTGTTGCTCCACAAACAAATTACCTCAATATTATACCGAAGTGTATAAGATTGTATAACATTGAATGTGTTTGTCATATTTACCCCCCCAAAAAGATTGTTTGCCTTCTGTTTTTGTCAGACGATCAAAGCAACCTCGTTGCTAGGCGACCCCAGGGTGACCTATAACCTGGAGGAGGGTGTGGTCCCGGAGACTAACATGCCCGTGCGCTTCTACCTGTCGCCCAATCGCGAGGATGGCTCAGCCTCCATCCTGGTTTCGGAGCCGCTGGACTACGAGACCACGCCCAGTTTCTCCCTGAGGGTGCGGGCTCAGAACTTAGCAGCGGTACCACTGGCTGCATTCACCACCATCTATGTCAACGTCACAGGTAGGTCTCAACTCAGACAACCTGCAAATGCCCCATCACCAGGGGGCAAATCCTAACTTCCACTTAACGTAATTGATCATGAATTGATGTCACTGGGAGACTAAGTGAAAATGTCACTTCAGAGGAAGTTAAAGCAGCCCCTGGGTGAATTGTAAGCATTCATTATTGTCTTCTGTTGACATTGATCCATGACTCATACGTTATTTTTTTCTCAGCTATAATTATATAACATTATTCTTTGAAATCTGTAATTGTATACATCCATTAGCACAAAGTCAGTGAAAAGCTTAAATACCGAACAGAGTTTAATGGCTGTGATAGTACAAAACTGAGGATGGATCAACAACATTGTAGTTACTCCACAATACTAACCTAATTGACAGTATAAAAAGAAAGAAGCTTGTACAGAATACTAATATTCCAAAAGATGCATCCTGTTTGCAACAGGGCACTGAAGTAATATTGCAAAACATGGCAAAGCAATGAACTGTTTGTCCTGAATACAACGTGTTATGTTTGTGCAAATACAATACAACACGTTACTGAGTACCCACTCTCCATATTTTCAAGTGTAGTGGTGGCTGCATCATGTTATGGGCACGCTTGGAAATGTTATGGACGGTGGAGTTTTGGGGATAAAAAATAAATGGAATGGAGCTAAGCACAGGCAAATTCTATAAGAAAACCTGGTTCAGTCTGCTTTTCACCAGACACTGGGAGATTAATTCACATTTCATCAGGACGGTAACATGAAACACAAGGCCAAAACTACACTGGGGTTGCTTACCAAGAAGACAGTGAATGTTCCGAGTTATAGTTCCGAGTTATAGTTTTGGCTTAAATCTGCTTGAAAATCTATGGCAAGACTTGAAAATGGTTGTCTAGCAATGATCAACAAGCAATTTGACAGTTTGAAAATAATATTGGCCAAAAATTGTACAATCTAGGTGTGCCAAGCTCTTAGAGACTTATCAAGAAAGACTCAGCTATAATCACTGCCAAATATGATTCTAACATGTATTAACTCTGTGGTCACTTATATTAATGAGATATTTCTGTATTAAATTTCAATAAATGTGTAAACATTTCTAAAAACATGTTTTCATTTTGTCATTATGGGGTATTTTGTGTAGATGAGTGAGAATTATAACACAACAAAATGTGCAATATGTCAAGGGATGTACATTATTTCTGAAGACACTGTAAGTCATATTGGAATGTAATGTTCAGTCAATTGAGTTATATTTGTAGGCTACACTGTCTGTAATTGTTGCCTCAATATATTTCATGATGTGTAACAACATGTGCGCAATGATGTGCCAAATGAGTCTGTGATTAAGTGCATTATTAATTGGGTAAGCATTAGAATAAGCCGCCTCAATATTTGCAGCCCCTCTATGAGCTGATCCATCATCAGTGTTGTGAAATAATTGCAATGTTCAGGTAAGATTTGAATGGAGAAAGCTGATCAGAGACCAGCGCTGCCTTTCTTTCGATCCTATCAGTATTGGCACATGTTTTGGGAAATGCATGTTACACCTTCAGCCTTTATAGGAAATTTGCATTGTTAAAACACTCAAAAGCCTAAATTCCATTGCTATCGGGAAACCGGGCCCTGGTAACTTCACCAGTATATCCAAACATTTGGGGGTACAGAAAGAAAGGAAAAGTGATGGCTTCATCTTCAGGAGATCAATGATCATAGCAATGAATGAATGACAGATATCTTGCACATAGTCAAAACCAACCTGACATTTTTAAAGAGACAATGTACAATTATCAATGTAATGCGTCTCAGTAGGAAAATAGTGCTTTTACACAATGTAGAAACCTGATATTCCACAAATGACTTTGTAAGTTCAATGACAGGTACAGTACAGTATCAACATTTTAGCCATAATAATTGAATGTATTTACAGTGTTACATATTAGGTTCTAGGGCACAACATGTGATTAGCTAGAATTCATATAGGGCCAATATAGACTGTATCTCTATCAATTAAAACAATCATATTTTCTGGGGCTCCTAAATTCCGTGGTGTTCCTAACTTATTTAAGTTGGGAGCACTGGCTACCAAATAATTCTGTTTTCAATCTTGTCTCTTAGATGTGAACGACAATGTTCCATTCTTCACCTCCTCCATCTATGAGGCTTCAGTGACGGAGGGAGCCAAGGTGGGGACCATGGTCCTCCAGGTGTCTGCTCAAGACAAGGACCTGGCTTTCAATGGACAGGTGAGTTGCACATCTGCAACATCTAACACAGCACAACACAACATCCATTGACCCATCCATAACTTAATATCACATAGCTGTGGTGGTCAAGTAGTTGGGACTGTGTGTTATTCTGCCTGTGTGGCTTTGACCATACGACTGTGAAGGAGAACTTATATAAGGATTATGTTGCAGTGACTCTAGTTTCTATGAACAGTCGTGTGCCTCATGGGTAGAACAATTACTCTCCCGCACTCATGATTACTACAGTACGGTTTATCGTTGGCGTTTCCATCGGTTGCAGTGACTACAAGGATGTGATAGAATGCTATAAGGCATCCATATCAGGAACTCATCAGATTTCTGTAATGTGTTCACTTCATCATTAATTGTACTCTGTCGTGCCCCTATAGATCACTTACTCCCTCTTGAGTGACAGTAGTGGAGACCACCGTCTATTTCGTGTAGATCCAGAGCTGGGCTCCATTTATACAGAGGCTGTGTTTGACCGCGAGGCGCAGGGATCCTACCTACTGGAGGTTCAGTCTGAAGACGGCATGGAGTCAGCAAGGCCTGGGAGGAACAAACAGCCCAACTCTGGTGAGGGCTGGTAGTAAGAGGAGGAAGGGAAGCGCTACTAAGGTACACAATAGTACATTTTGGTCGATAGAAGGTGCTCTTTGGTAAAAGGGGTAAATTGGTCATCAAAAAGAAAGGAGGACCAAGGCACTCTTTTCTGGTGAGGGCTGGGTTGTATTTATTAGGCCACAACGTAGCAAAAAGGTTTGCAACGGTTAACAAAAATGAGTTTCTACGTTCACTTACTCCCTCCCTGTTTCAGTCAGTTTTTTCCAGTTTGGTATACAGTATGTGACCGACCTGCTGAGACAGCAAGGGCAGTTCGTTGCTCCAGTGCCTTTCCGTTCACCTTCACACTGGGACAGACTACATTCAATCAAAGGACCTACTGAAGAGATGAGTCTTCAATAAAGACTTAAAGGTTGAGACTTAGTCTGCGTCTCTCACATGGGTAGGCAGACCATTCCGTGGTTGTTTGCTTAGAAATTCTAGGGACAGTTAGGAGGCCTGCGTCTTGTGACCATAGCGTATGTGTAGGTATGTACGGCAGGACCAAATCGAAAATATAGGTAGGAGCAAGCCCATGTAATGCTTTGTAGGTTAGCAGTGAAACCTTGAAATCAGCCCTTGACTTAACAGGAAGCCAGTGTAGAGAGGCTAGAACTGGAGTAATATGATCAAGTTCTTAGGTTCTCGTCAAGATTCTAGCAGCCGTGTTTAGCACTAACTGAAGTTAATTTAGTGCTTTATCCGGTTAGCCGGGAAGTAGAGCATTGCAGTTGTCTAACCTCGGCGTGATAGAAGCATGGATTAATTTTCTGCATAATATTTGGACAGAATTTTCTGATTTTTGCAATGTTATGTAGATGGAAAAAAGCTGTTCTTGAAATAGTCTTTATATGTTTGTCAAAAGAGAGATCAGGGTCCAGACTAACGCCGAGGTCCTTCACAGTTTAATTTGAGACGACTGTACAACCATCAATATTAATTGTCAGATTCAACAGAAGATCTCTTTGTTTCTTGGGACCTATGGCAAGTATCTCTGTTTTTTCCTATTTTAAAAGTAGAAAATTTGCTGCCATCCACTTCCTTATGTCTGAAACACAGGCTTCCAGCGAGGGGAATTTTGGGGCTTCACCATGTTTCATCGAAATGTAAAGCTGTGTGTCGTCCACATAGCAGTGAAAGTTAACATTATGTTTCAGAATGACATCACCAAGAGGTAAAATATATAATGAAAACAATAGTCGTCCTAAAATGGGACCTTGAGGAACACTGAACGTTACAGTTGATTTGTCAGAGGACAAACCATCCACAGAGACAACCTGATATATTTCCGACAGAGAAGATCTAAACCAGGCCAGAACGTGTCCGTGTAGACCAATTTGGGTTTCCAATCTCTCCAAAAGAATGTGGTGCCATCAAAAGCAGTACTAAGGTCTAGGAGCACAAGGACAGATGCAGAGCCTCGATCTGACGCCATTAAAAGGTCATTTACCACCTTCACAAGTGCAGTCTCAGTGCTATGATGGGGTCTAAAACCATACTGAAGCATTTCGTATACATTGTCTGTCTTCAGGAAGGCAGGTGATTTGCCGTGCAACAGCTTTTTTTTCAGAGGAATGGGAAATTCGATATAGGCCGATAGTTTTTTATATATTCTGAGTCAATGTTTGGCTTTTTCAAGAGAGGCTTTATTACTGCCACTTTTAGTGAGTTTGGTACACATCCGGTGGATAGAGAGCCGTTTATTATGTTCAACATAGGAGGGCCAAGCACAGGAAGCAGCTCTTTCAGTAGGTTAGTTGGAATAGGGTACAGTATGCAGATTGATGAAAATAATCATTGCCTCTAAATCTTTATTGTGTCAAGAGATATAGTACTAATACACTTGAGTGTCTCCCTTGATCCTAAGTCCTGGCAGAGTTGTGCAGACTCAGGACAACTGAGCTTTGGAGGAATACGCAAATTTAAAGAGGAGTCTGTAATTTGCTTTCTAATAATCATGATATATAGCCTTCATTTGTCAGAACAAGAATAGACTGACGAGTTTCAGAAGAAAGTTCTTTGTTTCTGGACATTTTGAGCCTGTAATTGAACCCACTAATGCTGATGCTCCAGATACTCAACTAGTCTAAAGAAGGCCAGTTTTATTGCTTCATTAATCAGCACAACAGTTTTCAGCTGTGCTAACATAATTGCAAAAGGGTTTTCTAATGATCAAAGAACCTTTTACAATGATAAATATGGATTTACTAACACAACGTGCCATTGGAACACAGGAGTGATGGTTGCTGATAATGGGCCTCTGTACGCCTACGTAGATATTCCATAAAAGCTGTTTCCAGCTACAATAGTCATTTACAACATTATCAATGTCTACACTGTCTTTCTGATCGATTTGATGTTATTTTAATGGACAAAAAAATGCTTTTCTTTCAAAAACAGGGACATTTCTAAATGATCCCAAACTTTTGAATGGTAGTGTATATTATTTTATTTTGTACTTTCCCCCCTTTTTCTCCCCAATTTCATAATATCCAATTGGTAGTTACAGTTTTGTCCTATCGCTGCAACTCCCATATGGACTCGGGAGAGGTGAAGGTTGAGAGCCATGCGTCTTCCGAAACACGACCCTGTCAAGCCACACTGCTTCTTGACACTCTGCTTGCTTAACCTGGAACCCAGCCGCACCAATGTGTTGGAGGAAACACCGTATAACTGGTGACGGAAGTCAGCTTGCAGGCACCCGGACCACCACAAGGAGTCGCTAGAGCGCGTTGGGACAAGGACATCCCGTCCGGCCAAACCCTTGCCTATCGTGGATGACGCTGGCCCAATTGTGCGTCGCCTCATGGGTCTCCCAGTCATGGCCGGCTGTGATACAAAAGCAGGGTGTTCTACCTGAGAATTTTAGAACTTGGACACTGTGTCATTGGCCTAACGTTATATCCTAATTTGACATTGGTGCAGGTCATGTTGTTCTTCACATCTCTGATAAACACAAACTATATCAAATGAAATAAATGTTTATTTGTTACATGCACAGGATACAGAAGGTGTAAACGGTACCGTGAAATGGTTACTTGCATAGTGGAGTCTTTTTTTTTGACATGTAACTAGCTAAACAATTAACCATAATCCCAACTCATAATGTTACTACCCTGCATGAATGTACACATACAGCAGCTAAAGCTAACCAACTACTAGGTTCAATGTTAGCTAGCTAGCTAACATTAGGCTATAACTAGCAATGCAAATGGCTCTGAGATACAAATAATATTACGACACAGATCATACACATAACGTTAGCTAGCAAGCCAGCCAGCTAAGGTTAGCTAGCTACTTAACAGTACGCTTTAACTTGCAATGAAATTGACTGTCTGACAAAATTAGAATGCATAATATAATATCTAGCTAGACTCTCTTACCGTATACACGTTTGGAACGCTTTTCCCTCCCTGTCAGAGATGCCATGGTTGCCCGTAGTTTAATGTTGAAATCCGTAGATAGATGTTTCATTCAACACAGCCTTCTGTGTTCTCATTTTCTACATCTCCTTAGCGATCATACTTTGCTTCCACTGGGTAATCCACTGATTTCAAAACTTGATCCTCCAGAAGGCGGAGCGCCTTAGCAACACATTTGCTGTTGTTAGTGATACCTTTCAGAAATGCAACGGTAGAAAGGATTACCCACACATACTGAGCAGCTGATGTTAGCTATAGACAGAAGTGTACTACATGGCAGACCAATTTGAACAAGATGGAGGGAAAGTTGAAGCATACCTAATGAATTTACAGTTAACTAAAATGTACACTTAATCCAGAGTAAACTAATATATATATTGAATTTATTATACAAGAGACAAAATCCACAAATTCTGCAGCACAACGGCAGAGCCATGTCCTAGGTGTAAAATGAATATATGACTTAATAATCTATGCTTTCTGGGAATGCTATAAGGTCCAGAAGTTTTGGGTAGCTCAGTTGGTAGAGCATGGCGCTTGTAACGCCAGGGTAGTGGGTTCGATCCCCGGGACCACCCATACGTAGAACACATGACTGTAAGTCGCTTTGGATAAAAGCGTCTGCTAAATGGCATATATAGAAAATTGGCTGTCAGAAGTATTACAATGTAACATACTTTTAATCTGTCTCTGCATATTTCAAGACATGGCACATGGGGGTATAGTGAGATACCCAATGGGCTGGAGGATTCTCTTCTCATCCCTCATCTGGAAAAAAACGTAAATCAATCAAAACTAAAAATGAATTCATGCATTATGCACATTGTTTTACAAAGACAAGAATTGCCTAGTGCATTCTATTCATTTGACTCCTGCAAGAACAAGCGTAATCAGACAGCCTCTTGTCTCTTCCCTATAGAAAAATATACTGTGAGCGTTGTGGTACATCGTTTTACAAAATATTTTTGAATTTCTCAATTGACTATTCAGAAATCAGAATTTCTGTTTGGCTTGGTCCTACATGATGACAGAATGCATTCTGTTTTGGTATCGCAGGTAATGTTATAAGAAGGTTTGCGTTACGGGTGAGGGGTTTTTAACAAATGTTTGTGGAGAAGGTATTAGGGGTAAGGGTGAACAGCAAAGCCTTCTCTTTAGGGGATGTGAGGGGGCTGCTTAGCATTTCCAAATGAACCTTAGCGCTGTGTTAGCGCTGTCTTCTACCACATATCTGCACCAGCAGAAGGGCTCATCTCCTTAGTAAATACTACCTGTCTGTCGTGTTTACCCCCGGAAGGAGGGAGGGAGGGAGAGAGTGCAGGGGAATGCAGACAGAAAAATAGCAGTACATGGCCATGTTCCTACCTACTGAGCCTACCACATCTGCCAAACACGTCACAAAATGTATTTAGCTAAATATATCTATGTACGACTTAAAAAGAAGGAATGTTGTGAAAAGGGAACCAGACAGACAGAGATGTAAACACTTGCCATCCCAGAGGAGAAGTGGATAGGTTCTTCAACTTTTTTTTATTTCAGAAAAGTCTGTTCCTCGGGGAAGTTTTTTGCTGCCAAAATGTTGGCTAAAACAGTGAACCATCTACCCTGGTTGAATAATTTCTGTAATCCCGAACACCTTGTTGACAATAACATTATTTCTGATTTGCATGTCAAGTAAGGCACATTACATTAGGTTAAGTGCTTCGCTCCCCACAAGAGTGTAATTGGCTCACACTGACTGACAACATCCTCTGATGAAAAGAGGGATTGGAAGAGATGGAAAGAGAAGTGTAAGGACGAGATGAGAGAGAGGAGGATGACAGAGCGAGTTGTAGCTGTATGGTGTTTAATCTCTCTCTTGCTTGTCATTCTTCTTGCAGACACCGCATATGTGCGGGTTTTCATCAGCGACGTGAACGATAACAAACCTGTCTTTGCTCAGCGCCTCTATGAAGTTGGGGTTGACGAGGATGCAGATGTCGGCCTGGCTGTTGTCTCTGTCAGTGCTAATGACGAAGATGAAGGTATGGAAGGAAGGATGAGGAAGAAAGAGAGAGAGCAGCGAAGCCCAAGAATTTCCACCCGTGATGGCACATTTGCACTAATGGCAGTGAAATTAGTGAATGTGTAACATGTATTTTTTCTCAGGAGTGCATGTTAAGCCAGTGAGGCAGGTAACCTGGCACAGATATAACATTTCATGAGAAACCTGAGGGAAAAGTAAAATATTCACATTCTGTGCATGTCTAAAACTGTCATTGGTAAGACATTAGACTTTGGGCAGAGGTAACTGTCAATCACAGAATTACATTTTTCCCAAACCTGTGGGCAGTGAAGGGTTAAAATGTTCCAAAATGACACACCACAAGTGCCATCACCCCATCTGGATGTAGCTCTGCTGGAATCATGCTGAGACGAGATAAGCTGAGCACCATGCTACATTAAGACGCAGTCATTTAATAGTCAAGTAATGCAACACTACATATGTTCTAAAAAGACAGACACACTTCTCCTGCACAGTACAGTAGGTGGGTGGGATTTCTTGTGATAAACCAGTTTATCCCCTGTACAGCGGCAACACTGTGTAATATCAGCTATGTTTTGGGTTGTTAATCAAGTATTTATCGCAAGCGGGGGTTGGTGCTGCTTAGTTTATAGGGTAGCCTATTTAGCACTAGCTGCAACCAAGCCAAGATGAACAACCAGACAACACCAGCCCCCAGCATTTAAAGGAGCCTAAACCCAATCTGTCTTTTTTTTATCCACACATGGGCTCAACTGCAGTAGAAGCTTATAGGAAAGCCCTGGGGGAGCGCTTTGTCTGCTGATTTATGTTAATAGCAGAGATTAGACTAGTATTTTCATTGGGCTTGTAGCTCCTTTAACACAACAGACTGGTTTAAAGGGGAGTCATGAAATATCCATGGGACTATTTTATCTGGCTAAATTAGCCCACAGGACAGTCTCCATGGACACACACTGGAGATCTACTTCCTCATTGATTTCTCAACCCTCATAGTGACATACAGATGTAGGATCTTAATTTGACCTATATTGTTCCAGCAAAATAATCTGTCAGCAACAGGATTTTAACGTTTAGTCCATAATGTTGCTTGATCGGTGGTTAGCTGGCCAAAACTAGGCTACATGAAAAGTGCTATACTGTAGTACTCAACCTGTCTCGAGTCTGGTCTCAAGACCACATTTTGAGTGTCTTGGTCTTGTCTCAGTGTCAGATACTTTTGTACTTGGTCTTGACTCGGTCTCGGACAGTGAGGACTCGTCATTTCTTCCAGAGACCACCCGAGACCAGCAGAGTAAAAAACGTGTAATTATCAACTTCCATTCAGTAAGCGCATAAAACCGCTTTACCAGGCCAAATATATACAATTCTTTCTTGAAACATTAATACCTGCAGTCTTTATATCTAGTATAGACATGTTTGCTCAGTGGCGAACCTATTGGACCTAGGCCTTCAGTGGCGAACCTATTGGACCTAGGCCTTCAGTGGCGAACCTATTGGACCTAGGCCTTCAGTGGCGAACCCATTGGACCTAGGCCTTCAGTGGCAAACCTATTGGACCTAGGCCTTCAGTGGCGAACCTATTGGACCTAGGCCTTCAGTGGCAAACCTATTGGACCTAGGCCTTCAGTGCGTGACAGGTTTGTGATGCTGAAAGGACAGCAACGGTAATACCAGCGTACTCATTTCAGAAAGTGCACTTTTTATAAAACACAGTGCTAGTGGCATAGTGGAGGCTATACGCAGGTATAAACCCTATACCCTATTTTTTTATGGGTATTGCTTGTAGTCACTTAATCCCCACTAATTAGTTATCAAAGTAGTGTAGTGGAGGTTTATGACTTATCAATTATGTAGTACAACATAGAAATCATGCACAAAGCAGCCTACACAATTGCAAACCATGTAAAATATATTCACATGCACACCGCACACAGCCTAGTTTCAACTGACTATCATCTGCAGGCAGCAAGAGCACACAGTTCTCAACTGGTTTTGACATGGAGCAGCTCACAGAAGAATGACATCGGTAGCCTGCAGGGTAGGTAGGAAAGATGTTTCAACTCATGATATCTACCAGTAAATACTAACTAATGTAACAATGGGTATGTAAACCAGGTATTGAAAACGTTTGATCTTAAGTCTTGGTTGGTGCTGTAGGCTTTTTGTGATGCGCAATTCAGTCATCATGCCCTGTTTGCATCAGGGGCGTAGGCATAGGTGGGCCTGGGTGGACACAGACCCACCCACTGGGGAGCCAGGTCTAACAAATCTGATTGAGAAAAAACAAAAAAGAATACATTATTATTACAAAAATACTCAATTTTCCCAGACCTCCAAATGGTTCCATGACGTGGTTTAAGCATTGTTGTGGACTTCAAACATCAAATTACAATAAAAAAATATATAAAAAATCTTTAGAAAGTGTGATTTTGAGAGTGCAAATCTGAAAAATATTTAAGAAAACTAATAAAAAAACAGGAACTTTTCACAAAATGTGCCTTTCTTTCGTTGGGCATGCTTTTTGGGAAATTTTGTCATGTGCTGCATTTGCTATAGGGCAATTGTTTACCTTTTGTTCGTGACACTTTGATATCTTGATAATATGCAGCTGTTTAAAAGGCAAATATACAAATGTAACAACAACAAAATGGGCACCCCGCCACTGTTATGGTTAAAATCTGAGGGGTGGGACTAGAGAAATATAACCATTCTCAGTTTAGTAGACAGAGCTACAGTATGGATGCAAGGACTGATCATCCATGATATGAAAATTATTGTTTTAACCATGTTATGAAGCTATAAAGTGTTTGTTTACATTTACAATGATTACAAACATTGGAGTAAAACAAGCTATATATTTTGGGTTCGCATGGATTGTGACAGTTGAACTAAGCTCATGAGGCATTTATAAGTTATATTCTTCAAGAATCAATGGATATAAAGTACCAGTCAAAAGTTTAGACACAACCAGGGTTTTTCTTTATTTTTTAAAACTATTTTCTACATTGTAGAATAACAGTGAAGACATCAACACTATGAAATAACACTGGCTCTCATTAGGACCACCACAGGAAAGGAAGACCCAGAGTTATCTCTGCTGCAGAGGATAAATTAATTACCAGTCTCAGAAATTGCAGCCCAAATAAATGCTTCACTGAGTTCAAGTAACAGCAGCATCTCAACACCAACTGTTCAGAGGCTGCGTGAATCAGGATCATGATCAAATTGCTGCAAAGAAACCACTATTAAAGGACACCAATAATAAGACTGGTGGAAATCTGTCCTTTGGTCTGATGAGTCCAATTTTGAGATTTTTGGTTCCAACCGCTGTGTTTTTGTGAGACGCATAGTATGTGAATGGATGATCTCCGCATGTGTGGTTTCCACCGTGAAGCATGGAGGAGGTGGTGAGATGGTGTGGGGGTGCTTTGCTGGTGACTCTGTCAGTGATTTATTTAGAATTCAAGGCACACTTAACCAGCATGGCTACCACAGCATCCGCAGTGAAACACCATTCCATCTGGTTTGCTCTTAGTAGGTCTATCATTTGTTTTTCAACAGGACAATGACCCAACACACCTCTAAACTGTGTAATGGCTATTTGACCAAGAAGAAGAGTGATGGAGAGCTGCATCAGATGACCTGGCCCCCAAAATCACCTAACCTCAACTCAATTCAGATGGTTTGGGATGAGTTGGACAGCAGAATGAAGGAAAAGCACCCAAAATGTGCTCAGCATATGTGGGAACTCCTTCAAGACTGCTGGAAAAGCATTCCAGGTGAAGCTGGTTAAGAGAATGCCGAGAGAGCGCAATGCTGTCATCAATGCAAAGGGTGGCTACTTTGAAGAATCTAAAATATATATTTCTTTGTTTACTAAATGATTCCATATGTGCTATGTCAGTGTTGATGTCTTCACTATTATTCTACAATGTAGAAAATAGTAAAAAATTAAGAAAAACCCTTGAGTAGGTGTGTCCAAACTTTTGACTGGTACTGTATATACAGTTGAATTCGGATGTTTACAAACACCTTAGCCAAATACATTTATACTCAGTTTTTCACAATTCCTGACATTTAATCCTAGTAAAAATTCCCTCTCTTAAGTCAGTTAGGATCACCACTTTATTTTAAGAATGTGAAATGCCAGAATAATAGTAGAGAATGATTTAGGTAGGTAGAAAGGTAGAATGGTGGTGATGTGGACGCCAAGGAACTTTAAATAAAATGTATTTATAAAGCCCTTAGCTGATATCTCAAAGTGCTGTACAGAAACACAGCCTAAAACCTCACACAGCAAGCAATGCAGGTGTAGAAGCACAGTGGCTAGGAAAAACTCCCTAGAAAGGCCAGAACCTAGGAAGAAACCTAGAGAGGAACCAGGCTATGAGGGGTGGCCAGTCCTCTTCTGTCTGTGCCGGGTGGAGATTATAACAGAACATGGCCAAGATGTTCAAATGTTCATAGATGTTCATTTATTTCAGCTTTTATTTCTTTCATCACATTCCCAGTGGGTCAGAAGTTTACATACACTCAATTAGTATTTGGTAGCATTGCCTTTAAATTGTTTAACTTGGGTCAAACGTTTCGGGTAGCCTTCCATAAGCTTCCCACTATAAGTTGGGTGAATTTTGGCCCATTCCTCCTGACAGAGCTGGTGGAGTCAGGTTGATAGGCCTTCTTGCTCTCACACACTTTTTCAGTACTGCCCACAAATGTTCTATAGGCTTGAGGTCAGGGCTTTGTGATGGCCACTCCAATACCTTGACTTTGTTGTCCTTAAGCCTTTATGCCACAACATTGGAAGTATGCTTGGGGTCATTGTCCATTTGGAAGACCCATTTGCGACCAAGCTTTAAGTTCCCGACTGATGTCTTGAGATGTTGCTTCAATATATCCACATATTTTTCCGTCCTCATGATTCCATCTATTTTGTGATGTGCACCAGTCCCTCTTGCAGCAAAGCACCCCCACAACGTGATGCAACGAGTTTTAATGACTCCAAGTGTATGTGAACTTCTGACTTCAACTGTATGTACTGAGGCTGCATATGAAAGATGTTCCTTGTATGAAGCACTGCTTTTGGACAGAGCACTATGGTGCAAACAAGTATTGTACTAAGTAAGGAATAGGGCGCCATAGGGCGCCATTTCAGACTTGCCCAATGTCTCAGTACAGCATCTAAAACTCCATCCCCCAGAATCCCCTCTTAAATTCCCTGGTCCCTCCCCAGGTGCCAATGCCAAGTTGCGCTACCAGATAACTTCGGGCAACACAGGGGGGGTGTTTGACATGGAGCCTGAGGTGGGAACCATCTTTGTCGCCCAGCCTCTGGACTACGAGCAGCAGAAGAGGTACAAGCTGCTGGTGCTGGCATCGGACGGGAAGTGGGAGGACTATGCCGCCGTGGTGGTCAACGTGGTCAACAAGAATGACGAGGCGCCCGTCTTCTCCATGAATGAGTACTATGGCTCAGTGACAGAGGAGCTAGATGGCTCACCGGTCTTTGTGCTCCAGGTGTGTGTTCTTTCTCTAACCTGGGTGCCAGTCTGTTTCTGTTTGAGCGGTCAGGTACCGAGGCTCAATCAACCATGTCAAATGCATGCTTCTGTATACTAACTTTATATATGCTAGCTATAGCTAATAACTACATGTCACTCTACAAGTTATTTCTGTCTCTAGCCTGGGTGTCTTTCTGTTTCTGCTTGAATCAAAACATAGTTTTGTTCATGGACAAGGCAGGGATTCATTTTGAATGCACAAACAGTCAGCTAGCCAGGATAATCTTTATCAAGCATAAATATCAAATACTGGCTTCTGTATGTCATGCATGTACATGACAAGTCTGCTATCCATTACATAAACAATGGATGTAAAGATAGATTGATGGGATGCTTGCTTAGAAAGACAGGCACACGGATGCACACACACACACACACACACACACACACACACACACACACACACACACACACACACACACACACACACACACACACACACACACACACACACACACACACACACACACACACACACACACACACACACACACACACACACACACACACACACACACACACACACACACACACACACACACTCTTAGATGGGGATTGCTGATGAGTTGTGTGTCTCACCAGGTGACGGCCATGGACCCAGACAAGGATGCAGACCAGGACGCCGTCCGCTACTCTCTCCATGGTCAGGGGGCGGACTCTCAGTTTATGATTAATGAGAACACGGGGGAGATGTATGCCCAGAAGACGCTGGACCGCGAGGAGCGGGCTGTGTGGCGCTTCGTGGTCCTGGCCACGGACGAGAAAGGGGAGGGTCTCACCGGCTTCACTGACGTCATCATCAACGTATGGGACATCAATGACAACGAGCCCACTTTCACCTGCGCACCCGATGGCTGCCACGGCAACGTAGCCGAGAACTCACCCCCAGGAACTTTTGTCATGGAGATGACGGCGGAAGACCTTGACGACACGGCAGTGGGTCAGAACGCCATCCTCACCTATCGTATCATCAAGAACGCCCGTGACACGGATTCTGAGGAACTATTTACAATCGACACTAGTACGGGCACCATCTCCGTGGTGACCGGCGGGCTGGACAGGGAGGTGGCAGAGCGGCACCAGCTGGTGGTCGAAGCCAGGGATGGAGGGGGCATGGTGGGTACAGCTACCGCCACTATCATCATCATGGACCTGAACGACCATACCCCCCGTTTCAAAGATGAGTGGTGTGGGGCTCGTGTGTCTGAGAGCAGTCCTCCAGACTCAACCGTGCTGGAGCTGGAAGCTGTGGACCCAGACTCTGGCCCTCACGGCCTGCTGGGCTTCAGTGTGGTGGCGGGGGACCAGTGGGAGAGGTTCTACATGGTGAGCCACAGAGCAGAGCAGTCTGGGAGTCTGAAGCTGAGGAAGGGGCTGGACTATGAGAGGCCCGGAGAGCAGCGCTTCAACCTCACCATCCAGGTGGAGGACTCTGAATTTCCAGCCTCATCCACTGCATCATCCAGGTGCTGGATGAGAACGACCACATCCCTGAGTTCACCACCACCTTCTACCCCCTCGCTCCTCTAGTGGAGGATGTTGCCGTGGGAACCAGCATCACCCAGGTGATGGCCAATGACTCAGACTCTGACCTGAATGGGGAAATAGTCTACAGCATCTCCCCGGAGTCAGACCCGTACGATAATTTTATAGTGGACCGAGACGGCATTGTGACCGTGACCCGTCCGCTGGACAGAGAGACAATGCCCGAGTACCAGCTGGTTGTCATGGCGACAGACCGCGGGAGTCTGCCGTTGACAGGGAGCGCCACGATCCAGCTGAGCCTGCTCGATGTTAATGACAATGGGCCAGAGCTGGAGGTGGCCTACACCCCTGTCCTCTGGGAGAACAGCCCTGCTCCACAGCTGGTGTGGCTCAACCAGACCTCCACGCTGCTCCACGTTATCGACAGGGACTCCCCAGAGAATGGGCCTCCCTTCTCCCTCGCCCTTCCCAGTCTTTACGCCCCCGACTTCCACCTACAGGACCATGGCAATGGCACGGCAACGCTCACCGCACTGCGCCGCTTCGACCGTGAGCGCCAGAGGGAGTTCCTCCTGCCCGTGGTCATGACGGACAGCGGCCGTCCGCCAATGACGGTCACCAACACGCTCACCATCACCGTGGGCGACCAGAATGACAACGCCCACCAGGAGGGAGAGAAGGAGATTTACTTTCACAGCCGGAGGGGTGAGTCCCAACTTTCCATCAACTTTTAGACATTCGTATTCACGAAGCCTCTAAGAGTAGGTGTGCTGATCTAGGATAAAGTCCCCCCTTTTATTCTTCATGATTTAAAAGGCAACACTAAGATTCTTTGTGAATATGGACCCAGGCCTTTCCCCAAGTTAGCACAGCATGGCGGTGCTCTTTCTGTCTTTCTGTGTACCTATTCTGTATTGTCTGAATTAGTAATTGATACACCCAGGGCAAATATTCGGGCTTAAGAACATTCGACCCCCACACACTCTCTCCACTCTGCTAATTGTATCTGGCCCTGATGTTAACTTGACCATTATAAGATCTGTGGTGTTCCTCAGGTGTGATTGTTAGGCCCATTAAAGTTCTGATCATAGACCTGGATTTTTTAGTTTTCAGTAATTGTATGAGACACTGCAGCAGCTTGACTCATACAGGCCCTGGTTGTTTACCCAGCTGCAGTACGCTGGCACTGGGGCTCGATAATAACATAATCCATAGAGAGATAGCCCTGACTTCCTTAAGCTCTCAGCGCTCCTTGCATCTCAAGTACTGGAAGCCTATTCAACCCAGACAGTGGGACTTCACACTCATGAACAGAATAGGAAGAACAGAAACAGCAGAATCACCGAACAGCAGATAAGAAAACGGCTGAAGATTAGCGGCCTGGGGCCTCTATCACTTTCGGTTTGGGAACCATTGTTTTCAGACAAAATCAAAGTCTTTGTGTGCGCTGGACAGGAAGGATGCAGACTACTTCGCTGGGCAAGGTCTATGCCCCTGATCAAGATGATTGGGACAACAAGACCTACACCTTAGACGCAGGAGGAATGAGGTAGGTGTTATGTTTGTCTGTAACCAGCGTGAGTCATAACAGGACAGTTAATCAGTTAAACAGTTAACATATGACAGATGCAAATATGTATCCCTATAAATATGACCTTCAGCTACTTTTACTCAAAGTCTCAGAGTCAAATCAAATGAAATGTGATTTGTCAGATGCTTGGTAAAGAACAGGTGTAGACTAACAGTGAAATGCTTACTTATGAGCCCTTCCCAACGATGCAGAGAGAAAAATAAAGAAATAATAGAAATATAGAAAGATAATAGCATGAGGAATAAATACACAATGTGTAACAATATCTTGGCTATATACACAGGGTACCAGTACCGAGTTGATGTGCAGGGGTACGAGGTAATTTAGATAGATATATACATATAAATAGGGATAAAGTGACTAGGCTGCAAGAGAGACAATAAACAGTAACAGTCAAAGAAAGTCAAAGAAATGGAAAGGATGGAGGATATTACCACATTTCCTACTTGACCAACAAGTGCCTCTTGTTCAACATGCACTTAACTCTAATTGCTCCTGTAAGTCGCTCTGGATAAGAGCATTTGCTAAATGACAAAAATGTCAAATGTTAATGTAATCAGAGCAATCAGTGGATGCATTTGTATCATGTCAACTGGTGGACTCTCTGGGGAACAAGGTTCAAGAATATTTACACCAAGATTGTTTGCAATTTTGCATCTAACACTGTCAGGGAACAGAAGAAAAAAAATCCCAATTGCGTATTTTACACATTCCTGTTTTATTCATATGCCAATCCTGACCTGTTTCTATGACTACCGAGCTCCTTTGGTGGAGATGTAAACAAAATAGCATTTACCTCCCAGCAGAAACAAAACAGTTGTTATTTCCGTTAATTTCCTTTGGTAGTCCAATCAGGTTGTAAGACTAAATGATTGATTAGGGGAATAGGAACACAAAATGGAATAAAACATGGAATAAACACTTAAATCGCTTGTCCATGTCCAATAAGAAACATTTATTTCCATTTCCTGTTGTATTTTTAAATATTTTCCATTGCATGCCCTTAATGAATACTACCCAGTCTTTTCCACCACATTTATGTCCTCCCCTACAGGTATTTCACTCTAAACAGGAGTTCAGGCCACCTGGCCATCAGACAGAACACCCTAGCAGGGAGCTACTATCTCAGAGTGGGAGTGTCGGACGGGGTGTGGCCAGACGTGGTGTCTGGGGTCACAGTTCACGTCCGGGAGCTAGAGGACATGGCCATCCACTCGTCAGCCTCCCTGCGTCTGACCGGTAAGCTACTGCAGCATGACATCTTACTTATCTATTCTACAGTTTATGTCATGATTCGTGATTACACTCTTAGAAAAAAAGGTGCTGTCTAGAACCGAAAAGGGTTCTTCATTGTCCCAATAAGGTTCCTAGTAAAACCCTTTTTGGTTCCAGGTGGAACACTTTTGGATTCTATGTAGAACCCTTTCAACACATCGTTCAGCAATTAGAGTCATGCTTCTTCAGCTGCTGTTACTCCACAGCAGGGATGCTCTATATGAGATGATGAGTCTGAACCTGTCAACATGAATAACTTTTTCCATTTGTTTTCCTTTCTCTTGCACTCTATCGCTCATCTTTCCGCCCACACCAACCGTCAGGCTTTTTATTTTACTTCGTTGTGTTGTTGGAGAGATAGACAATGTAGCTTTCGAGACATATAACAGGTTGTGATATTAATTCATGGTAATCAGCTGCTGCTCTCTGGATTAAAATAGAAGAAAGAAGAATGAGTAAAAAATGTTTTTAAATGAATGAATTAAAAAACATACAGAACCCTGTAGACTTACAGTATACACCTTAAAATAGAGAGTATCTCTGGATCTAGAACTGGTACTTTTAAATCTGAGGCTAAACTGTGAGTCAGTAAATTCAATGGATTGGATTTATGTTAATCTTTAACAAAAGATCCAAGCGATTTATGTCGAATTGGGGGAGCTCACCTTTTCACCTTTACAAGCTGTGAGGTATGCAAATTTATTAGCATAACCTATAGTCGCTATCACTTCAAGCAGCAGTGTGTATCACACCTCAGGTGCTTTTTTTCACAAACATATGAAGTTTAATGTCTTGGTCTTTTGGCTCTCTGGGCAAATCCTAAATGTAAAGGTCAATTTCAAAACTGCCAGGTTAGTCCTTGACATTTGAAAATCCATTTTATGAATAGACTGCAAGGCTATTAGGCATGCCAGGGCATCAATTTCACTTTGTAGAGATTAAAGAGGACTTTTTCCATCCTCTCCGATATTATTAGAAGAGACGCATTGCATTGCTAATGCTTCAACCTCTAAATCTATTTGACAGTGAGGCCGTCAATGTTTTATACTGGAGCCAAGAATCGGTCTCAGTGGAAATAATAATAAAGTTAAATAGTTTCATTACATGGGTGAGTGAATCAATGTGAGGCCAGTATAGATCAATTCTATTTGCTAATTGAACCAAAACTGAGTTCACTTTGATCAACTTCTCCTGTCAGTAAATAGTGAATGTTCTTGAGGTTCTAATGCCTGAGGTGTGTTTCTGTCTTTGTGTGTGTGTGCCTGTGTGTGTGTGCATATGTGTGTGTTTTTCCGCCTTCTGCAGGCATCACTGCCAGAGAGTTTATTGAGTCCCGGGTGGACGAGAGGAGTCGACAGGATATGTTCAGGAGCTTCCTGTCTGAACACCTGTCCATCAGATCAGGCACAATCAACGTCTTCAGCCTGACAGACGTTAGACCGAAGACGCTGGACGTGCGCTTCTCTGTGCACAGCGATGGCTACCTGCGTCCAGAGAAACTGCACGGATACCTGGCGGCGCATAGAAAGAAGGTACACGCCTCAATGTTTTCCCATCTTGAAGATAGGGATCTTAGCTCATACATCTCTGGGTGCAGAGCTTGGTGTTGTCGATATTGTTTCTTTATCAGCTAAGAGGTGCAATGTACATTCATATTTTTTTCAATAATGTTGTTCACACCAACTCTCCCTGTTCTGTGTTCATAACTGCTTCCTTACTCATTCTCTCTCTCCCTCACCTCATTCCCTATATCTCTCCATCCCTCTTTCACTCTCTCGCCGACCCTCCTTTCTCTGTCTATCTCATTTCTCATTCATTTATTGAAAATAAATCTGCCATTTTGGAGATGTACTCATTTCTTTATAAGTAAATATTTGTATGCGTGAGGAGTATCAGCCAGGCTCATCCCTCTCTGTCCTCCCTTACTTCCCTTACCCTCTTCTATCTATCTATCTATCTATCTATCTATCTATCTATCTATCTATCTATCTATCTATCTATCTATCTATCTATCTATCTATCTATCTATCTATCTATCTATCTATCTACTCCTCCCCTCTCTCTCCCTATTTCACTCTCCCGCTCTCTCTCTCTTTCCATCTCTCTCTCCCTCTCCCCCTCTCTCTCTCTTTCCATCTCTCTCTCCCTCTCCCCCCTCTCTCTCGCTCTCTCCAACTCTCTCTCCCTTTCTCTTTCTCTCTCCCTCTCTCTCCTTCCCTCTCTCTCTTTCTCTCCATCTCTCTCTATCCCCCTCTTTTTCTTCCCACCAACCCCTCTCTCTGTCCCTCTCCTCAGCTGCAGTCTCTGCTGCGGGTGAACGTGTCCCAAGTAGAGGTGGATGAGTGTGTGTACACAGACTGCAGGCCGGGTGGCGGCTGCTCCACACAGCTCAGCGTCAGTGACATACCCACCCTGGTCGATGCCGGGAACATAGCACTGGTGTCTGTTACGATGATGTCCTCTGCACGGTGTGGCTGCTCTGCCAGGGACCGGATCCATCAAGCTTGTTCCTCCTACCTCACAAACCCCTGCTTCAATGGAGGCACCTGCATGGATACCCTCAGTGGGTACAGGTGAGCAGAGAGCAGGGACCAAAGCAATACCATTACCTGAGGACTATGTGAACTGGGTTTTGTTCATTAGGGCACATCGCAGCAGAAAACACAAATAACAGTGTCTTATTGGACACGTGCAGATAGTTCCTAATTTTTTCACTCTATTTCGGACCCTTTTCTTCCACTTTAACTCTACCGAACACGATCGTATCCTGTCTTTATTGTAATTAATTTATTACACAAGATAAAGATCCTTCCATCAGAGACAATTGAGAGATAATTAAGAGAAGGTGATAGAAATAGTCAGGAGGAAATCTAGACACAGATGGTGATGTGGAGAAAATTATACCATAATCAGAAATAACACCAATCTGAATAAATTAGAGTAGAAGAATGACAATAAATTCAGGGTAAAAAAATCTATAGTTTGATGATAAATTGCCTCATAATTATATACTAGAGCCTTGAATGCTAAGCATATAAAGCAGTCAGAAATCCATTTATAGAAAGTACAAGGCCCCATGTGGGTGTATCACAGAGGAAATAGCATGGAGCTAATTTGATGATGAGAATTGGTAGGATTTAAGAAATGTGGGCCAGTGAAATTACAACAAGCACTACACACCCCTCTCCCAAGTGCTGACAACTTTTCAGAATCCCACTTAATACCATTTACATGAGCATGTAAAGTTAAATAAGGCAAACAGACGTCTGCCTTAAGACCTTAGAACATGACCATCACACTCATGGGGTGTGTCCCAGAGCCCTATGGCACTAGTCAAAAGCATGCTGCAGTCTGCAGTCTTGTGAGAGAGCCCTTGTCAGAATATAGATGCTGCTATATAACCCAATGTGTATTCAGAATGTGTGTGAAAAATCAAATTTTAGGCCAATCCCATGTCGAGAGAGCTTAATAGCCAGTCTGAGACATTGGCCTTATCAGATCGTGTCAGCCAGAGGAAGAAACACGCCCTGTGCTCTGGAGTCTGGATTGGCATTGCTCTCTGGAGTCACATGGAGAATGCCTGGGAAGATCTGTTATGTGTGTGTGTGTGTGTATGTGTGTGTGTACGTGTATGTATGTGCAGGCACAAACATGTGTGCATGCTTTCTCCATGTATGTATGTGTGTGTACATACATCACAGAATCATCCCCTGTCTCTCTCTGTATGGATCAGTATTCCTGACATGTCTTGGCCCTCTGCAGAATAAACAGAGTTGGAGATGCTGACAGAAAGAGAAAACAGCCCCTAACTGTACATAGCAGAGCCATCCACTCAGATACAACGCCACATGAAAATAGATGGCTCTGACATTATCTACCAAGCCCAGTTAGTCACACATCACGTTTCGCCAGGGGTCTGAGAATATTCTGTCCTGTGTATTTCTCGGTATATCAAGGCATTTATTTGATTACTGTTTACGGCTAGTAGGTATGCAGATTCACTAGAGGAGGCATATACAATAAAGAAGTGGCGGAATAACGTGAAGAAGTGGAGGAATAGCATGAAGAAGTGGAGGAATAACATGAAGAAGTGGAGGAATAACATGAAGTGGAGGAATAACATGAAGAAGTGGAGGAATAACATGAAGTGGAGGAATAACATGAAGAAGTGGAGGAATAACATGAAAGTGGAGGAATAACGTGAAGAAGTGGAGGAATAACATGAAGAAGTGGAGGAATAACATGAAGTGGAGGAATAACGTGAAGAAGTGGAGGAATAACATGAAGAAGTGGAGGAATAACATGAAGTGGAGGAATAACATGAAGTGGAGGAATAGCATGAAGAAGTGGAGGAATAGCATGAAGAAGTGGAGGAATAACATGAAGTGGAGGAATAACATGAAGTGGAGGAATAGCATGAAGTGGAGGAATAGCATGAAGAAGTGGAGGAATAACATGAAGTGGAGGAATAACATGAAGTGGAGGAATAGCATGAAGAAGTGGAGGAATAGCATGAAGGGGAGGAATAGCATGAAGAAGTGGAGGAATAGCATGAAGAAGTGGAGGAATAACATGAAGACGTGGAGGAATAGCATGAAGAAGTGGAGGAATAACATGAATAAGTGGAGGAATAACATGAAGAAGTGGAGGAATAGCATGAAGTGGAGGAATAGCATGAAGTGGAGGAATAACATGAAGAAGTGGAGGAATAGCATAAAGAAGTGGAGGAATAACATGAAGAAGTGGAGGAATAACATGAAGAAGTGGAGGAATAACATGAAGAAGTGGAGGAATAACATGAAGAAGTGGAGGAATAGCATGAAGTGGAGGAATAGCATGAAGTGGAGGAATAACATGAAGTGGAGGAATAACATGAAGTGGAGGAATAGCATGAAGAAGTGGAGGAATAACATGAAGTGGAGGAATAACATGAAGTGGAGGAATAACATGAAAGTGGAGGAATAATGTGAAGAAGTGGAGGAATAACATGAAGAAGTGGAGGAATAACATGAAGTGGAGGAATAACGTGAAGAAGTGGAGGAATAACATGAAGAAGTGGAGGAATAACATGAAGTGGAGGAATAACATGAAGTGGAGGAATAGCATGAAGAAGTGGAGGAATAGCATGAAGAAGTGGAGGAATAACATGAAGAAGTGGAGGAATAACATGAAGTGGAGGAATAACATGAAGTGGAGGAATAACATGAAGTGGAGGAATAGCATGAAGAAGTGGAGGAATAGCATGAAGGGGAGGAATAGCATGAAGAAGTGGAGGAATAACATGAAGAAGTGGAGGAATAACATGAAGAAGTGGAGGAATAACATGAAGAAGTGGAGGAATAGCATGAAGTGGAGGAATAGCATGAAGAAGTGGAGGAATAGCATGAAGTGGAGGAATAGCATGAAGAAGTGGAGGAATAGCATGAAGAAGTGGAGGAATAACATGAAGAAGTGGAGGAATAACATGGAGGAAGTGGAGGAAAAACATGAAGAAGTGGAGGAATAACATGAAGAAGTGGAGGAATAGCATGAAGAAGTGGAGGAATAGCATGAAGAAGTGGAGGAATAGCATGAAGAAATAGCATGAAGAAGTGAAGCATGAAGAAGTGGAGGAATAGCATGAAGAAGTGGAGGAATAGCATGAAGAAGTGGAGGAATAACATGAAGAAGTGGAGGAATAGCATGAAGAAGTGGAGGAATAGCATGAAGAAGTGGAGGAATAGCATGAAGAAGTGGAGGAATAGCATGAAGAAGTGGAGGAATAGCATGAAGAAGTGGAGGAATAACATGAAGAAGTGGAGGAATAACATGAAGAAGTGGAGGAATAGCATGAAGAAGTGGAGGAATAACATGAAGAAGTGGAGGAATAACATGAAGAAGTGGAGGAATAACATGAAGAAGTGGAGGAATAACATGAAGAAGTGGAGGAATAACATGAAGAAGTGGAGGAATAACATGAAGAAATGGAGGAATAGCATGAAGAAGTGGAGGAATAACATGAAGAAGTGGAGGAATAACATGAAGAAGTGGAGGAATAGCATGAAGTGGAGGAATAGCATGAAGAAGTGGAGGAATAGCATGAAGTGGAGGAATAGCATGAAGAAGTGGAGGAATAGCATGAAGTGGAGGAATAACATGAAGAAGTGGAGGAATAACATGGAGAAGTGGAGGAAAAACATGAAGTGGAGGAATAGCATGAAGAAGTGGAGGAATAGCATGAAGAAGTGGAGGAATAGCATGAAGAAGTGGAGGAATAGCATGAAGAAGTGGAGGAATAGCATGAAGAAGTGGAGGAATAGCATGAAGAAGTGGAGGAATAGCATGAAGAAGTGGAGGAATAGCATGAAGAAGTGGAGGAATATCGTGAAGAAGTGGAGGAATAGCGTGAAGAAGTGGAGGAATAACATGAAGAAGTGGAGGAATAGCGTGAAGAAGTGGAGGAATATCGTGAAGAAGTGGAGGAATATTGTGAAGAAGTGGAGGAATAGCGTGAAGAAATGGAGGAATAGCATGAAGAAATGGTCAGAACCGGTGAAACGCGGAAACAGAACTTGAGAAAGTAGGGAGACGGGAAAACACTCTGGTAAAGACCTGCCAAGACAAGAACTGGCAACAGACAAACACAGGTATAAATACACTGGGGATAATGAGGAAGATTGGCGACACCTGGAGGGGTGTGGAGACAAGTACAAAGACAGGTGAAACAGATCTGGGTGTGACAGGCGGTCCAACTCATCACAAATCATCTCAATTGGGTTGAGGTCGGGTGATTGTGAAGGCCAGGTCATCTGATGCAGCACTCCATCACTCTCCTTCTTGGTTAGCGTTTACACAGCCTGGAGGTGTTGGGTCATTGTCCTGTTAAAAAACAAATGATAGTCCTAATAAGCACAAACCAGATGGGATGGCATATAGCTACAGAATGCTGTGGTAGCCATGCTGGTTTCATAGTTTTGATGTCTTCACTATTATTCTACAATGTGGTAAATAGTAAAAATAAAGTAGAAAACTCGAATGAGTAGGTGTGTCCAAACCTTTGACTGGTACATGTTATTCAATCATTGCACCAACACTGTTCGAGTGCGTCAATGAGTGTTTGTGTAGCCAGGCGCTAAAATAGAACTTGGTTCTATTTGTGACGCTTGAACACTGCAAGTCCCGCCTCTCCCATCTCCTCATTGGTTTTTAGGAGCATATACCCACTTGCCATCTCCCCATTGGTTTTTAGGAGCACATACCCATTGGTGATTTAAAAAGGAACTTAGGTCCACACTCCAGGCCAGTTGGTAGTGGTAATGCACCTTAAAGTTGGTTGCCAACCACCATATAAAGTCCAAAGTATAAGAAGAAGCCTGAAACGAATTTGATGCACCCTTTTATCAGTGGAATAATCACCCTTTTATCTGTGGATTAATTGTCGGAGTAGAGGACCTTACCTTCATTTCAGGTCAAATAAAAAACCAATGTTTATATCCCAAGACAAATTAGCTAGCGACAGCTAGCTAGCTAGCTAAATTACCATAAATGTTTAATGTTTTTCGACCTGTCCCCAAATTAATATAGTTGGCTCACTTAAACATTTGGAGCTAAACATTAAACACTTCGAAATTTAAAGTTTGCAAACAACTTCTAAATTTGATGTTTGAGAAAAAATGTATGAACGTCTAATTCTAGAGCTAGTTGGGAGGAATACCATGAAGAAGTGGAGGAATAACATGAAGAAGCACTCTAGCTGATTTATCTGTGATTACTTCTCCTTTCCCTTCCTTTGCCTTGATTACAGACTCTTCTGTGGACCACTGCTAGCTTAACACACACATACACTTCACCATGCCAGGGAATCTGCACAGCAGAGTAATGGGTCGGAAACAAGGAGATATTGAGAATCAGTGATACTGTAGGGTACCTAGAAAAGTATTAATCATGTTCGAACAAAACGATCGGATGTGCTGCTGAGCGGTTGTTTTTCAGCAACAAAGCCTGTGTTGAGGCTCACAGGCTGAACAATGTGATAAGGATATCTAATGTATTAAATGCAGTATTTTCATATGTACTTGATGTGTTTCATGCCTAATGCACTAGCAGCTACTGTATGTGGTGTGTTTTATTAGTCCTATTCTCCTGTCTGTTGTCATTTATAAACATAGTCACATCCCACAGCACTTTACACAGAGATATATGACAGTAGAGACAGCCCCATCATAATGTTTCAATAGGGAAAAAATCACTGTTAATGTTCTCTGGGCTGCTTTTGTTTCATGCCACCACAGGTGCCAGTGCCCACCGCAGCATGAGGGTCCTGAATGCCAGCAGACGAGGCGAAGTTTCCTTGGCAACGGCTATGCCTGGTTTCCTCCCATAAGGCCGTGCTTTGATAGCCATCTTTCCCTGGAGTTCATCACAGAGGCTGAGGACGGCCTGCTACTCTACAGCGGGCCCCTGGCCACCCTGCAGCCTGGAGACCCAGAAGACTACATGGCTATAGGTAGGGTAATGTGTTACCCACCCAGGATTTGAACACTGGTCATGGAGATCACAAAAGCCCTTTGAGCTAAATCCTAGGAATTAACTGGAAGCTACTGTAACTCTGGATTTTAGGTCTCAGGCAAGGTTACTCATCATTTTAGGATTTGAACTTGGGTCGTCTGCGTGCCTCAATATGACACGTTAGCCCGCTGAGCTAAGCGATGGGCATTAGCTTACTTGTTTTTTCGGGGGGATATAAGCAAGGTTATTCATCAGGCTAGTATTGTTTAACAAACCACCTCTGTTGCACAATGGCAAATGTATACTGTCGCTGCCTCCCAGTCCAACCAAGGTGCATGAATTGAATAACAAACTGGATGTCTGGGAGATATTCAGCATGATTTGCATTTATTGGGTTGCTTAGTCATACAGTTTGAGTCAAGCCACTCAAACTAAAACAATGTAGCCTTGTTTATTGATTGACTTTTTCATCATTGTAGACCAAAATAATGGTCCATACCTTTGGAATGAACTGTATATATACAGTTTCATGTAATGTATGTACATTTGTATGAATGTACTATTTGACACTGAACAACATCCCTCTAAGAGTATCAGAAGAGCATCCTACACCACTGTTGAACTTTGACCCTTTAAGTCTGTAGGTGGAATGGCATGTTGATGATGCTGATATTGATGACCTCTCTTTTCCCTTCAGAGCTGATTGGTGGAACACCCAGTCTGAAGATCAACCACGGGTCTGGGACCCTGGTCCTGCAGTTGCAGGGCAATATGGTTGTGTCTGACAGACGCTGGCACCGACTGAGTATGTGTTGGGTTGGAGAGAAAGTACAATCTCACAGAGGAGCGGCACTCAGTGGGCTGCCCGGAGTCAGAAACCCCTAGGTTCTGGGCTCGAGGCAGGTGGCGACTCTGGAACTTAACAGAAACAGAGTTTAGATCTCGAACAGGGAATAACAGAAAATCCGAAACAGAGTTTATTCAAGAAACGGGAATAACAGTCTGTAGAGGGAATAACAAGAAGCGGCCACAGACTGCAGGTCGCCCGGGTGAGGCGCAGGCCGTAGTTGACAGAGACACCTGCTCACAGCATCTGATGAAGGCAAAACACGACAGGACAGGCGATACACAATCACAGCAAAAACACGACAGGACAGGGTGAAAGGACAGCATGGTGAATACAAGGAACCGACGGGACAGGAACGGAACACAAAGGAATAAATAGGGACTCTAATCAGGGAAAGGATCGGGAACAGGTGTTAGAAGCAACAGTAAAGTAAATGGACTATTAGATGTATTCAACACATTCTTTCATGTTTGTGTGTGTGTGTGTGTGTGTGTGTGTGTGTGTGTGTGTGTGTGTGTGTGTGTGTGTGTGTGTGTGTGTGTGTGTGTGTGTGTGTGTGTGTGTGTGTGTGTGTGTGTGTGTGTGTGTGTGTGTGTGTGTGTGTGTGTGTGTGTGTGTGTGTGTGTGTGTGTGTGTGTGTGAGTACGCGCAGACACAGAAACACACACACAGACACATGTTCTTAACCTTGCTCCTGTTTTCAGGATGTGCATTTCACCTTGGACCGCTGCTCCAGTGCTATTGTTATGGAAACTGAGGGTGTGGACAGTTGGGCCATGACTGAGGACCGCTCCTCCTGTGAGGTCAGAGGAGTCACGCCTAATAGGGACAGGTAATGTCCTCCACAGAACCCCGCCCCTTGGGACGTCGCACCAATCACACCTGCTAGCCAGCCAAGGCATTGTGGATGGACACAATGATTCCTCTGAAAAGCATAACAAAAACGAATAACCTCTATCCATCCATGATTATCTGTGATCACGCTAGCATCCACATTCATGTAGAAGTGTTCAGAAACATATTATATTCTTATATACAGTAAAAGTGATTTCAAAATGACACATTACAATATTTACAATTCATTTATATTGGGCACAACATAATCTAAAACAAACCAAAATAAACTGCAAATACATCCAACAAGTGTGTAGTCACCAGTTTGATGGAATCATTCTCTCAACCAGCTTCACCTGAAATGCTTTTCCGATGGCCTTGAATGAGTTTCCACATGCTTTTCTTTCACTCTGCTATCCAACTCACCCAAACAATCTCAATTGGGTTGAGGATGGGTGATTGTGGAGGCCAGGTCATCTGATGCAGCTCTCCATCACTCTCCTTCTTGGTCAATTAGCCCTTACACAGCCTGGAGGTGTGTTGGGTCATTGTCCTGTTGACCAACAAATTATAGTCCTACTAAGCGCAAACCAGATGGAATGGTGTATCACTAACCCTGCTGGTTAAATGTGCCTTGAACTCAAAATAAATCACAGACGGTGTCACCAGCAAAGCACCCCACACCATCATACCTCTTCCTCCATGCTTCACAGTGGGAACCACACATTCAGAGATCATCCATTCACCTGCTCTGCGTCTCACAAAGACACAGCGGTTGGAACCAAAAATCTCAAATTTGGACTCATCAGACCAAATTACAGTTTTCCACCAGTCTAATGTTCATTGCTCGTGTTTCTTATCCCAAGCAAGTCTCTTCTTATTTTTGGTGTCCGCTAGTAGTGGTTTCTTTGCAGCAATTTGACCATGAAGGCCTGATTCACACAGTCTCCTCTGAACAGTTGATGTTGATATGTTTCTGTTACTTGAATTCTGTGAAGCATTTATTTGGGCTGCAATCTGAGATGCAGTTAACTCTAATGCACTTATCCTCTGCAGCAGAGGTGACTCTGCGTCTTCCTTTCCTGTGGCGGTCCTCATGAGAGCCAGTTTCATCACGGGTCTTGATGGTTTTTGCAACTGCACTTGAAGAAAGTTTCAAAGTTATTGACATTTTCTGGATTGACCGAATTTCATGTCTTAAAGTAATGATGGACTGTCATTTCTCTTTGCTTATTTGAGCTGTTCTTGTCATAATATGGACTTGGTGTTTTACCAAATAGGGCTATCTTCTGTATACCACCCCTACCTTGTCACAACACAACTGATAGGCTCAAGCGCATTAAGAAGGAAAGAAATTACACAAATGAACTTTTAACAAGGCACACCTGTTAAATAAAATGCATTCCAGGTGACTACCTCATGAAGCTGGTTGAGAGAATGCCAAGAGTGTGCAAAGCTGTCAAGGCAAAGGGTGGCTACTTTGAAGAATCTCAAATATAAAATATATTTTGATTTGTTTAACACTTTTTGGGTTATTACATGATTCCATGTGTGTTATTTCATAGTTTTGATGTCTTGATGAGTAGGTGTGTCCAAACTTTTGACTGGTACTGTAAGTTCATTTGCCGAATAGTTATGGCACATTCAAATATGGGGACAAGAACATAAAGTGCTTTCATTTCTAAACGGTAAAACAGATATGTATGAAAATACCCTCAAACAAAAAGTGACATTCTGTACTTTCGCCTCATATGAAACATTTGATCTCAAAATCTAAAATGCTGAGTATAGAGCCCAAAAAAACATTTTAGCTTCACTGTCCAAATAAATACGCAGGTGAGTGTATACCATATGTATATTGCGAATAAACAAACTTAAACTTGAAGGATAGATAGCTGGATGGACGGATGGAATGGTCAGACATTGACAGTGAAATGTGTCCTCCACAGGTACCTGAATGTGAGTCAGGTGTTGCAGCTAGGTGGGGTCAACGAGAACATGTCCTATGAGTATCCCCAGCTACAGCAAAAGCACTTCAATGGTTGTCTGCGCAACCTGGTTGTAGACAGTAAGGTAAGACACAAAAGACTACAGCTCTGCCCTAACACCCTAACAAGAAAATAGTCTACCTCTCTAACTCCATCTTGGCTCTAAACATTGCAGTTTTATTTATTTTCTCACACCTTGGTCTGTTTGGTTGACTCGCTGGAAGATGTTTTTAAAAACGGGAGTTCAAGAGGAATGTAAATGTGAGCTCAAGGCTAAACTGGGAGTATCTTCTGAATGCTGATGTCTCTGTCATCACATTCCACTTTAGTCAGACTATATCACTGCTGTCAGACAGGTTACATGTACTGGTGCAAGATATTCTCCTTCAAGTTCTTTCTCTCATTTATGCCCATGATCTTTGCACCTCTCTACTTTAGGCTTCAGAAAAGGATGTATTATGCATTATTGAAGATACACCTAAAATATCATGCCATCTCTCTCTCCCTTATTCTTTTCTCTCTCTCGCCCTCAATTTGTATTTTTTTACTCTTCCTCTCTCTTCCTCTCTCTCCCTCCACATATCTCTCTCGCCTTCCCTCATTGCTCCCCCCCTCTCTCTTCCCTCTGCTCCAGATCTATGACCTTGGCTCTCCCTCGGCATCCTCCAGCACTGCCCCAGGCTGCTCTCTGACTGATGGGAACTGTATGAACATGGGTGTACCAGTCTGTGGCTCCAGGGGGCACTGTAATGGGCAGTGGGACTCCTTCAGCTGCCAGTGTGGGCCCGGGTACACAGGGATCCACTGTGAAGATGGTATGTCTTTAGAGAATTAACAGTCAGATTATAACAGGTGTTGTTTCTGGGTATCATGAGGTGGAGTGGACTGCATTGCATAGCAGAGTCCTAATATGATCTAAACGACATACAGTTGAAGTTGGATGTTTACATACTCTTAAGTCGGTTAGGACATCTACTGTGTGCATGACACAAGTCATTTTTCTAACAATTGTTTACAGATAGTGAATTATTAGTGAAATAATCTATCACAATTCCAGTGGGTCAGAGGTTTACATACACTAAATTGACTGTGCCTTTAAACAGCTTTGAAAATATATATATTTTTAAATGTACCCCTTTTTCTCCCCAATTTCGTAGTATCCAATTATTAGTAGTTACTATTTTGTCTCATCGCTACAACTACTGTACGGGCTCGGGAGAGACGCAGGTCGAAAGTCATGCGTCCTCCGAAACACAACCCAACCAAGCCGCAATGCTTCTTAACACAGCGCGCATCCAACCCGGAAGCCACAGAAGTCACTGGTGCGTGATGAGACAAGGATATCCCTACCGGCCAAACCCTCCCTAACCTGGACAACGCTAGGCCAATTGTGCAACGCCCCACGGACCTCCCGGTCGCGGCCGGCTGCGACAGAGCCGAACCAAGAGTCTCTGGTGGCACAGCTAGTGCTGCGATGCAGTGCCCTAGATCACTGCACTACCTGGTAGGCCCTTAATTGACATCATTTGAGTCAATTGGAGGTGTACCTGTGGAAGGCCTACCTTCAAACTCAGTGCCTCTTTGCTTGACATCATGGGAAAATCTTTAAAAAATCAGCCAAGCCCTCAGAAAACAAATTGTAGACCTCCACAAGTCTGATTCAAACTTGGGAGCAATTTCCAAATGCCTGAAGGTACCACGTACAGATGAACGAATGTAAACACCATGGGACCACACTGCTATCATACCACTCAGGAAGGAGATGCGTTCTTTCTCCTAGAGATGAACGTACTTTGGTGCAAATAAATCCCAGAACGACAGCAAAGGACATTGTGAAGATGCTGGAGGGAAACGTGTACAAAAGTATCTATATCCGCAGTAAAACGAGTCCTATGTCGACATAACCTGAAAGGCCACTCGGAAAGGAAGAAGTCACTGCTCCAAAACCGCCATAAAAAAGCCAGACTACGGTTTACGTCTGCACATGGGGACAAAGATTGTACTTTAGGGAGAAATGTCCTCTGGTCTGATGAAACAAAAATAGAACTGTTTGGCCATAATGACCATTGTTATGTTTGGAGGAAAAAGGGGGAGGGTTGCAAGCCGAAGAACACCATCCCATCCGTAAAGCACAGGGGTGGCAGCATCATGTTGTGGGGGTGCAGGAGGGACTGGTGCACTTCACAAAATAAATGGCATCATGAGGAAAGAAAATTATGTGGATATATTAAAGCAACATCTCAAGACATCAGTCAGGAAGTTAAAGCTTGGTCGCAAATGGATCTTCCAAATGGACAATGATCCCAAGCATACTTCCAATGTTGAGGCAAAATGGCTTAAGGACAGCAAAGTCAAGGTATTGGAGTGGCCATCACAAAGCCCTGACCTCAATCCTATAGAACATTTGTGGGCAGAACTGAAAAAGCGTGTGCGAGCAATGAGGCCTATAAACCTGACTCAGTTACACCAGCTCTCTGAGGAGGAATGGGCAAAAATTCACCCAACTTATTGTGGGAAGCTTGAGGAAGGCTACCCGAAACGTATGACCCAAGTTAAACAATTTAAAGGCAATGCTACCAAATGCTGATTGAGTGTATGTAAACTTCTGTATGTAAACTTCCCACTGGGAATGTGATGAAATAAATAAAAGCTGAAATAAATCATTATCTCTACTATTATTCTAACATTTCACATTCTTAAAATAAAGTGGCGATCCTAACTGACGTAAGACAGGGAATTTTGACTAGGATTAAATGTCAAAGTTGTATTTGAAACTTCCAACTTCAACTGTAGCTCTGAAGGTTTGGAGCTCTTGTTAGCTTCAAGATGTAACTATTTTTATATTATCCTATCTTTTGGAATGTAAATTTGTCTGAAGGCTTTACATGCATGACTCACACGTAAGATGACTGTGTCTGGCTCCTTTCACATGTGAATTGTCTCGTATTGTCTACTGAGTGCATACAATAGTGGGTACAGTATAATTAATTAATTGTATTGTATTTGAATCCCTCATGGTATCTCTATTCAACTCGTATGTTTTTCTCTCTTCAACTGACAGAAGTTCCAGAGTTTTCCTTCAATGGAAGGAGCCATGTCCAGTACCAGGTGGGCTGGTCACTCCCCGCTCGTCACTCCATCTTTCAGCTCCAGGTGCGAACCCACACCCCCAGCGGTGTCCTCCTCAGCCTCCTCTCGCAGGAGCAGAATGAATACTTACGTCTGGAGGTGAGTCTTGTATTTGTATTTGTTATGGATCCACATTAGCTGCTGCCAAGGGTCCAGCAACATAAGACAGTTTAAAATACTACATGACGTTACATTTCATAACACCTTACCCAACACATTCAGTGTGTTCCCTCAGGCCACCACTCCACCACAACATATTTACAATACAACACCCATATGCACGTGTGTGTAGAGTGCGTGTCTTATCATGTGCCTGTCTGTGTCTCTTCACAGTCCCTGCTGTTCCATCAGGTGTAACTTTATTTGGTTTTTAAAAATTTGATTCTACTGCTTGCCTGAATTACTTGATGTGGAATAGAGATCCATGTAGTCATGGCTCTATGTAGTACTGTGACACTTCCATAGTCTGTTCTTGACTTGGGGAATGTGAAGAGACCTTTGGTGGCATGTTTTGTGGGGTATGCATGGTGTTTTAATTTTTTATTTATTTAACCTTTATTTAACCAGGTAAGCTAGTTGAGAACAAGTTCTCAATTACAAATGCGATCTGGCCAAGATAAAGCAAAGTAGTGTGACACAGACAACAACACAGAGTTACACATGGAGTAAACAATAAACAAGCCAATAACACAGTTGAAAAAAGAAAGTCTATATACAGTGTTTGCAAAAGGTATGAGGAGGTAGGCAATAAATAGGCCATAGGAGCGAATAATTACAATTTAGCAGATTAATTAACACTGGAGTGATAAATGAGCATATGATGATGTGCAAGTAGAGATACTGGTGTGCAGAAAAGTAAATAAAATAAAACCAGTATGGGGATGAGGTAGGTAGATTGGGTGGGCAATTTACAGATGGACTATGTATAGCTTCAGCAATCGGTAAGCTGCTCAGATAGCTGATGTTTAAAGTTGGTGAGGGAAATAAGTCTCTTTTCTAACCCTCTCGATTTTTGCAATTCGTTCCAGTCACTGGCAGCAGAGAACTGGAAGGAAAGGCGGCCAAATGAGGTGTTGGCTTTGGTGATGATCAGTGAGATATACCTGCTGGAACGTGTGCTACGGGTGGGTGTTATCGTGACCAGTGAACTGAGATAAGGCAGAGCTTTACCTAGCATAGACTTATAGATAACCTGAATATGGCGATGAATATGTAGCGAGGGCCAGCCGACTAGAGCATACAGGTCGCAGTGGTGGGTGGTATAAGGTGATTTGGCAACAAAACGGATGGCACTGTGATAGACTGCATCCAGTTTGCTGAGTAGAGTATTGGAAGCGATTTTGTAGATGACATCACCGAAGTCGAGGATCGGTAGGATAGTCAGTTTTACCAGGATAAGTTTGGCGGCGTGAGTGAAGAAGGCTTTGTTGCGAAATAGAAAGCCGATTCTAGAATTGATTTTGGATTGGAGATGTTTAATATGAGTCTGGAAGGAGAGTTTACAGTCTAAACAGACACCTAGGTATTTATAGTTGTCCACATATTCTAGGTCGGATCCGTCCAGGGTGGCGATGCTAGTTGGGTGGGCGGGTGCGGGCAGCGAACAGTTGAAAAGCATTCATTTGGTTTTACAAGCGTTTTAAGAGCCGTTGGAGGCCACGGAAGGAGTGTTGTATGGCATTGAAGCTCGTTTGGAGGTTAGTTAGCACAGTGTCCAAGGAAAGGCCAGAAGTATACAGAATGGTGTCGTCTCCGTAGAGGTGGATCAGGGAATCGCCCGCAGCAAGAGTGACATCATTGATATATACAGAGAAAAGAGTGCGCCCGAGAATTGAACTCTGTGGTACCCCCATAGAGATTGCCAGAGGTCCGGACAACATGCCCTCCGATTTGACACACTGAACTCTGTCTACAAAGTAGTTGGTGAAGCACTCATTAGAAAAACCAAGGCTATTGAGTCTGCCGATAAGAATATGGTTGACAAAGTCGAAAGCCTTGGCCAGGTCAATGGTCGATGAAGACGGCTGCACAGTACTGTCTTTTATCGATGGCGTTTATATCGTTTAGTACCTTGAGCGTGGCTGAGGTGAACCCGTGACCGGCTCGGAAACCGGATTGCACAGCAGAGAAGGTACGGTGGGATTCGAAATGGTCAGTGATTTGTTTATTAACCTCTTTGCGATAGGGGGCAGAATTTTCACTTTTGGATAAATAGTGTGCCCAATTTCAACTTCCTGCTACTCATGCCAAGAATATAAGATATGCATATTATTAGTAGATTTGGACAGAAAACACTCTGAAGTTTCTAAAACTGTTTGAATCATGCTTGCTGTAGAAACAGAACATATGTAGCAGGCAAAACCCTGAGGAAAGCCATTCAGAATTATTTTTATTTTGAGGTCACTGTCTATTCAATGAGTTTCATTGGGAAATTAGATTTCTAAGGCACTTGTTTGCAGTTCCTACCGCTTCCACTGGATGTCACAAGTCTTTGGAAATTGGTTGAGGTTATTCCTTTGTGTAATGAAGAAGTACGGCCATCTTGGATCAGGGTAACGTTATGTGTACTGTTTGAGAGTTGCACAAGACTAGAAAAGTAGCGTTAGTTTGTGATCCTCCTGTATTGAAAACAGATAGACCCGTCTTCAATTTGATCGATTATTAACGTTTAAAAATACCTAAAGTTGTATTACAAAAGTAGTTTGAAATGTTTTGGCAAGGTTTACAGGTAAATTTTGAGATATTTCATAGTGACGTTGCGCAAATTGGAAGCTGTTTTTTTCCGGATCAAACGCGCCAAATAAATTGACATTTTGGATATATACAGTGCCTTGCGAAAGTATTCGGCCCCCTTGAACTTTGCGACCTTTTGCACATTTCAGGCTTCATACATAAAGATATAAAAATGTATTTTTTTGTGAAGAATCAACAACAAGTGGGACACAATCATGAAGTGGAATGACATTTATTGGATATTTCAAACTTTTTTAACAAATAAAAAACTGAAAAATTGGGCGTGCCAAATTATTCAGCCCCTTTACTTTCAGTGCAGCAAACTCTCTGCAGAAATTCAGTGAGGATCTCTGAATGATTCAATGACCTAAATGACTAATGATGATAAATACAATCCACCTGTGTGTAATCAAGTCTCCGTATAAATGCACCTGCACTGTGATAGTCTCAGAGGTCCGTTAAAAGTGCAGAGAGCATCATGAAGAACAAGGAACACACCAGGCAGGTCCGAGATACTGTTGTGAAGAAGTTTAAAGCCGGATTTGGATACAAAAAGATTTCCCAAGCTTTAAAAATCCCAAGGAGCACTGTGCAAGCGATAATATTGAAATGGAAGGAGTATCAGACCACTGCAAATCTACCAAGACCTTGCCGTCCCTCTAAACTTTCAGCTCATACAAGGAGAAGACTGATCAGAGATGCAGCCAAGAGGTCCATGATCACTCTGCATGAACTGCAGAGATCTACAGCTGAGGTGGGAGACTCTGTCCATAGGACAACAATCAGTCGTATATTGCACAAATCTGGCCTTTATGGAAGAGTGGCAAGAAGAAAGCCATTTCTTAAAGATATACATAAAAAGTGTCATTTAAAGTTTGCCAAAAGCCACCTGGGAGACACACCAAACATGTGGAAGAAGGTGCTCTGGTCAGATGAAACCAAAATTGAACTTTTTGGCAACAATGCAAAACGTTATGTTTGGCGTAAAAGCAACACAGCTCATCACCCTGAAAACACCATCCCCACTGTCAAACATGGTGGTGGCAGCATCATGGTTTGGGCCTGCTTTTCTTCAGCAGGGACAGGGAAGATGGTTAAAATTGATGGAAGATGGATGGAGCCAAATACAGGACCATTCTGGAAGATAACCTGATGGAGTCTGCAAAAGACCTGAGACTGGGATGGAGATTTGTCTTCCAACAATGATCCAAGACATAAAGCAAAATCTACAATGGAATGGTTCAGAAATAAACATATCCAGGTGTTAGAATGGCCAAGTCAAAGTCCAAACCTGAATCCAATTGAGAATCTGTGGAAAGAACTGAAAACTGCTGTTCACAAATGCTCTCCATCCAACCTCACTGAGCTCGAGCTGTTTTGCAAGGAGGAATGGGAAAAAAATTCAGTCTCTCGATGTGCAAAACTGATAGAGACATACCCCAAGCGACTTACAGCTGGAATCGCAGCAAATATTGGCGCTACAAAGTATTAACTTAAGGGGGCTGAATATTTTTGCACGCCCAATTTTTCAGTTTTTGATTTGTTAAAAAAAGTTTGAAATATCCAATAAATGTTGTTCCACTTCATGATTGTGTCCCACTTGTTGTTGATTCTTCACAAAAAAATACAGTTTTATATCTTTATGTTTGAAGCCTGAAATGTGGCAAAAGGTCGCAAAGTTCAAGGGGGCCGAATACTTTCGCAAGGCACTGTATCAACGGAATTAATCGAACAAAAGGACTATTTGTGATGTTTATGGGACATATTGGAGTGCCATCAAAAGAAGGTTGTCAAAGGTAAGGCATGATTTATATTTTATTTCTACGTTTTGTGTGGTTTATTGTTGTGCTATCATCAGATAATAGCTTCCTATGCTTTCGCTGAAAAGCCTTGTTGAAATCTGACATGTTGGCTGGATTCACAACGAGTGTAGCTTTAATTTGGTATCTTACATGTGCGATTTAATGAAAGTTTGAATTTTATAGTATTTTATTTTAATTTGTCGCTCTGTATTTTCCCTGGCAATTGGCCAGGTGGGACATTTGCGTCCCGCCTATCCCAGAGAGGCTTTCGAAGACTTTAGATAGGCAGGGCATGATGGAAATAGGTCTGTAACAGTTTGGCTCTAGGGTTTCACCCCCTTCGAAGAGTGGGATGACCGCGGCAGCATTCCAATCTTTGAGCATCTCGGACGATACGAAAGAGAGTTTGAACAGGCTGGTAATAGGGGTTGCAACAATGACGGCTGATAATTTTAGAGAGGGTCCAGATTGTCTAGCCCAGCTGATTTGTACGGGTCCAGGTTTTGCAGCTCTTTCAGAACATTTGCTATCTGGATTTGGGTGAAGGAGAAGCTGGGGAGGCTTGGGTGAGTAGCTGCTGGGGGGGGAGGCTGTTGGACAGGGTTGGAGTAGCCAGGAGGAAGGCATGGCAGCCGTTACCCTCTTGCAGCTCCCCCCCTACTTTGTGCAATTTCCGCCTGAAGACATACCCAAATCTAACAGCCTGTAGAAGCACGGTGGCTAGGAAAAAGTCCCTAGAGAGGCAAAAACCTAGGAAGAAACCTAGAGAGGAACCAGGTTATGAGGGGTGGCCAGTCCTCTTCTGGCTGTGGAGATAACAGTGGTTGTAGAGGGTGCAACAGGACAGCACCTCAAGTAAAAATGAACAGTTTAGGGTTCCATAGCCGCAGGCAGAACAGTTGAAACTGGAACAGCGGCAAGGCCAGGTGGACTGGGGACAGCAAGGAGTCATCATGCCAGGTAGTCCTGACGCATGGTCCAAGGGCTCAGGTCCTCCAAGAGAGAGAAAGAGAATTAGAGAGAGCATACTTAAATTCACACAGGACACCGGATAAGACTCCCATTCGGAGTCAGTTTCACTGTGAAAGAAAATGTTCAGTTAAAATAGTTTCACATATGAGCCCTGTATCAACAGGTATAATAAACAGATATATAGAGAGTTGAAGGTTGAATATATTATTATTACCTGCTAGATCTACTGTCTCTTTTATATTATGACATTTCAGCTAGATCTACTGTCTCTATTATATTATGACAGACCAGCTAGATCAACTGTCTTTATTATATTACAACAGACCAGCTGTATCTACTGTCTCCATTTCACTTTGGCCATTGATGTGGTCCTGCCCTCTCCTCAACAGCCTCAAATAGGCTATTTCATGTGGGTTGGGGTGGGGCAGCAGACACACACATCTCACATTTCATGGCATTACATGTTTATATATTGCTTCTAAAATAAAAAATAAAAATCACAAATAATATTTTATATGATTAATTTCAAACAAGGGCATTAGCATGATAAGAACTTACCAGTCCAAAACGATGTCCTCTCCCGTTCAAAAAATATTCCTCCACAATCGCTAAATGAAGTGTCCTACAACAATCTTTGTCTCAACTTCCCAATCAATTTATTCTAAAGTTGTGTGTACATCTGTATATCTAGGTTTGACTTAGTCGCCATAATGATTGCTATATAAACAGCTGAATCTGCGCGTTCACCAAACAATGCAATGCGTAATTTGTGTGTTCTCCTTCCGGTATGAAAATTCAATAGCGCATGACTCTCTTTACGCTGGAGCTTACTACATGGGTTGGTCTTGCAACACATAAACATGGCGTATTACGGTTTAGCTCAGCTCATTGGCTATCTACCCAGCTAGATTTCAAGACGATCAGTGGTCATTGGATTAAAAGACAGTCAATCAGCGAAACAGCGGGGAAATCATTCGTGCACAATGATGTCATTACTTGTTGTCTTCAAATCGGTTTCTTTCAGTCAATACGTACCACGAAATGGTCCATCAGGTTTGATTGTGTTACAACCAAACCAGTTGATTGCAGTGAAACCAAACATGACTGGAAAAGTCACGTTCTGTGTGGGTTATTTACCTGGAATGTGTCGTCGTCAAATGGAATGAGATGGAATTCACAACACAAGCGGTTCACAAAATGTTTCGTGTTAGGCTATAAAAACGGATTTTATCAAACAAAAGATCATTCATTGAGTAACAGTGAGCATTGGAATTGCAAACAGGCGAAGACCATCAAAGGTAAACTATTTATTTTATTGCAGTTTGTGATTTTGTTGCGCCTGTGCTGGTTGAAATAGTTTTTGGGGTGGGGCTCTATGCTCAGATAACCCCATCGTATTCTTTCACAGTAAATCCTTTTTTGAATCTGACAACGCAGTTGGATTAGCAAGATTCTAGGCTTTCGATACATGTGAGAAACTTGTATTTTAATGAATGTTTAATATGACTATTTATGTAGCGATCACCGTATGTTGTGGAATTTCAGCCCGCTAGCGGGTTCCGTGCACAGAGAGGTTAAGAAATGCTTATTGAAATTTTCGATTATCATGGATTTATCGGTGGTGACCGTGTTACCTAGCCTCAGTGCAGTGGGCAGCTGGGAGGTGGTGCTCTTGTTCTCTGTTACGTTCCCCAGTTTCTGTGTTGTAGTTTGTATTTTAGTGTGTGTTTCAGGAGATGGCTTCCTGAATTCTCCCCAAGCAGCTGATTGGTCAGCCCCATTGATCATTGGAGCTGACCCCGCCCCCTCGTCAATATACAGCTGTATCCGATTCGACTCCTTCTGAAGCTATAGAAAAGCCAGTGATCTGTCCAGGAAAAAGATCATTGCTGGGAGGTCATTGCTGAAAGATGATTGCTGAGAGAGGAGGTTGATGGCTGAGGGTTATATCATGTTGGTTGTTGCTAACAGAGTTATTATGTACTATGTTAGTTGTTGTTGGGAGCAGCTTTGGTATGTGCTGTGTTTCCTGCTTTGTCAGAGCTTCTTTAATGTCCTGAGTTAGTATTTTCTCAGTTTTTGTTGTGAAGTTTGTATTGTGTTTAATTTGTTCCCAGGGGGAAGGGGAAGCTGTGCTTAGGCAAGAGGCCCGCGGGCATACATATACCCTTGGGTATTCACTGTCTAGGCACACTCGGTAAGACCTGGGTGGACCACCCACTGTATTTAGGTTAGGCCACCAGGTGGTGCCAAATTGGGTAAGTAGTGGGTAGGCAGGTAAGGTAGTAGAGGGGGCTTTGAGATTTACTTTCTTTGCTTTGGTTCCGTCCAGCCCCGTTTCCCCATATTACCGTGTGACGGAATAATTTCCTAGTAAACAGTAAATTCTCTACCTTTTGTCATCCTTACTCGCACCTACAGTCCATAACTCTTTCACTTCACGGAGAGTTGAGTTGTAGCAGGGTGTTACATTCCCTCTTCATAGAGGCGTGCGTAACATTCTCCATGGACTTTACAGTGTCCCAAAAAGGAGGTAGGATGAGGGTACGGCTGAAGGCGATCAAAACTGGTCGCCTACAGCGTTGGGGACAAATAATAAAAGGAGCAGATTTCTGGGTGTGGTAGAATAGATTCAGGGCATAATGTGCAGCGGAGGTAAGCGGAGGTAAGCCCAGGCACTGAGTGATGATGAGAGGTTGTATCTCTGGACATGCTGGTTATAATGGGTGAGGTCACCGCATGTGTGGGAGGAGGGACAGGTGTGATGAGTGGAACTAGGGGCTCCATTCTAAACTAAAGCAATGATAAGTAACCTAAACAACAATATACAAGGCATATTGACATTTGAGAGAGACATACAGCTAGGCCTAAAGTAGTCGCAGGTGTTGATTAGGAGAGCTAGCTAGACAACGGGTGAGACAACAGCAGTGGGTTCTACCCGTGTTTGGGTGGAGTCCGGGTGAACAACTGAGTAGTCCGGGAGGTGGGCTACGTTGTAGTAGAGAGACAGTCCGATACTGGTGGGCTAGCGAGTATTATCCAGGCAAAAAAAAGTGCTGGTATCTGTGAAGGTAAAGGCCGCTAGCAGTGGCTAACAATGAATAAATAGCTTGTAGCTAATTAGCTGGTTAGCTTCTGATGGCTAGGTGGTTCTTGCTATAAAGGTCTAAAAATGTAAAATAATAGAGGTTCCATATCTCACTGGGTGAGGCAGGTTACCGGAAGGTATTATTTAATTGAAATGGAAAAGAGATTGAAAATAAAATGTAAATATATACATATATAAAAGGCTTTACTCAAGGCCAGTGGCATGTCATTAGTAAAGATTTTAAAAATGGGCCTAGACAGCTGCCCTGGGGAATTCCTAATTCTACCTGGATTATGTTTGAGAGGCTTCCATTAAAGAACACCCTCTGTGATCTGTTAGACAGGCAACTCTTTATCCACAATATAGCAGGGGGTGTAAAGCTATAACACATACTTTTTCCAAAAGCAGACTATGATCGATAATGTCAAAAGCTGCACTGAAGTCAAAAGAAAGAGCTCCCACAATCATTTTATCATCAATTTCTCTCAGCTATTCATCAATAATTTGTGTAAGTGCTGTGCTTGTTGAATGTTCGTCAACAAGCATTAGTTAGATTGCACACAGGTGGACATTATTTAACCTGTTGCGACGAGCAATCCCGTATCCGGGATCCTATTTATAGCCTCAAGCTCATTACCATAATGCAAGCTCATTACCATAATGCAACGATTTTATTCATGAAAATCGCAAATTAAATAAAATAAATATATTAGCTCTCAAGCTTAGCCTTTGTTAACAACACTGTCATCTCAGATTTTCAAAATATGCTTTTGAACCATAGCTAAACAAGCATTTGTGTAAGAGTATTGATAGCTAGCATAGCATTAAGCCTAGCATTCAGCATGCAACATTTTCATAAAAACAAGAAAAGCATTCAAATAAAATAATTTACCTTTGAAGAACTTCCGATGTTTTCAATGAGGAGACTCTCCGTTAGATAGCAAATGTTCAGTTTTTCCAAAGATATTATTTGTGTAGGACAAATTGCTCCGTTGGGGAAACGACAGAAAGTGCAGGCTCATTCCTGGCGCATTCACAGCCATATAAGGAGACATTGGAACACTGTCACGCCTTGGTCATTGTATCTTGTGTTTTTGTTATATGTTTGGGTAGGCCAGGGTGTGACATGGGTTTATATGTTGTATTTCGTATTGGGGTTTGTATTAATTGGGAGTGTGTATTAGTAGGGGTGTGTCTAGTTAGGCTTGGCTGCCTGAGGCGATTCCTAATTGGAGTCAGCTGATTCTCGTTGTCTCGGATTGGGAACCGTATTTAGGCAGCCTGAGTGCGCGTTGTATTTCGTGGGTGATTGTACCTGTCTTAGTGTTAGTCACCAGATAGGCTGTATTAGTTTCACTCGTTTGTTGTTTTTGTATTTTCAGTTATTTCATGTACCGCATTATTCTTCATTAAAAGTCATGAGTAACCTACACGCTGCATTTCGGTCTGACTCTCTACAAACAACAGACGAAGTTCATTACAAACACAGCGCATTCAAAATCTGAACCATTTCCTGTATGAAATTGCATCTTGGTTTCGCCTGTAGCGTTAGTTCTGGGGCACTCACAGATAATATCTTTGCAGTTTTGGAAACGTCAGTTTTTTCTTTCCAAAACTGTCAATTACATGCATAGTCGAGCATCTTTTCGTGACGAAATATCTTGTTTAAAATGGGAACATTTTTTATCCAAAAATTAAAAGAGCGCCCCCTAACTCGAAGAAGTTAAGTGTCACATGATCTTTCACATGATCTCAGTATATATACACCTGTTCTGAAAGGCCCCAGAGTCTGCAACACCACTAAACAAGGGGCACCACCAAGCAAGCGGCACCATGAAGACCAAGGAGCTCTCCAAACAGGTCAGAGACAAAGTTGTGGAGAAGTACAGATCAGGGTTGGGTTATAAAAAAATATCCAAAACTTTGAACATCCCACAGTGCACTATTAAATCCATTATTACAAAATGGAAAGAATATGGCACCACAACAAACCTGCCAAGAGAGGGCCGCCCACCAAAACTCACGGACCAGGCAAGGAGGGCATTAATCAGAGAAGCAACAAAGAGAGCAAAGATAACCTTGAAGGAGCTGCAAATGTCCACAGCGGAGATTAGAGTATCTGTCCATGGGACCACTTTTCTGTAAACCCCAGCTCTGTAAGCCGTACACTCCACAGAGCTGGGCTTTACAGAAGTGTGGCCAGAAAAAAAAATATTGCTTAAAGAAAGAAATAAGCAAACACATTTGGTCTTCGCCAAAAGGCATGTGGGAGACTCCCTAAACATATGGAAGACGGTACTCTGGTCAGATGAGACTAAAATTGAGGTTTTTGGCCATCAAGAAAAACGCTATGTATGGTGCAAACCCAACATCACCCCCACAGTAAATTACGATGGTGGCAACATCATGCTGTGGGGATGTTTTTCATCAGCAGGGACTGGGAAACTGGTCAGAATTGAAGAAATGTTGGATGGCGCTAAATACAGGGAAATTCTTGAGCGAAACCTGTTTCAGTCTTCCAGAGATTTGAAACTGGGATGGAGGTTCACCTTCAAGCAGGACAATGACCCTAAGCATATTGCTAAAGCAACACTCGAGTGGTTTAAGGGGAAACATTTAAATGTCTTGGAATGCCCTAGTCAAAGCCCAGACCTCAATCCAATTGAGAATCTGTGCTATGACTTAAAGATTGCTGTACACCAGCAGAACCCATCCAACTTGAAGGAGCTGGAGCAGTTTTGCCTTGAAGAATGTGCAAAAATCCTAGTGGTAGATGTGCCAAGCTTACAGAGACATACCCCAAGAGACGTGTCAAGTTTTCCATTTTTTTGGTTTTATTTCTTCTTTGTTTAACCATTAAAAAATATTTTGCATCTTCAAAGTGGTAGGCATGGTGTGCAAATCAAATGACAGAATAGGAAAAATGCCAAGGGGGGTGAATGCTTTCGCAAGACACTGTATCTGGTCAAACTAAAAATGTTTTCAATTAGTTTCCTAAGGGTTGGTAACAGCCTGATTGGTCGGCTATTTGAGCCAGTAACGGGGGCTTTACTATTCTTGGGTAGCAGAATTAATTCCGTTTCTCTCCAGGACTGAGGGCACACACTTTATAGGAGGCTTAGATTAAAGATATGGCAAATAGGAGTGTCAATATCATCGGCTATTACCCTCAGTAATTTTGCATCCAAATTGTCAGACCCTGGTGGCTTGTCATTGTTGACAGACAACAATATTTTTTTCACTTCTTTACAGAATTGACAAATTACAGTTCTTTCATCATTTGATCAGTTATACTCGGATGTGTAGTGTTAGCGTTTGTTGCTGGCATGTCATTCCTATGTTAGCTAATCTTGCCAATGAGAAAATAATTCAAGTAGTTTAGTGATGAATGAGCCATCTGATTCAATGACTGATTGAGCTGAGATTGCCTTTTTGCCCAACATTTCATTTAAGGTGCTCCAAAGCGTTTTTCTACCATTCTTTATGTCATTTATCTTTGTTTCATAGTGTAGTTTCTTTTTATTCAGTTAAGTCACATGATTTCTCAATTTGCAATGTGTATGGTTTTTAAAATTATTTATTATTTCACCTTTATTTAACCAGGTAGGCCAGTTGAGAACAAGTTCTCATTTACAACTGCGATGTGGCTAAGATAAAACAAAGCAGTGCGACACAAACAACAACGCAGAGTTACACATGGAATAAACAAACATACAGTCAATAACACAATAGAAAAGTCTATATACAGTATGTGCAAATGAGGTAAGATTAGGGAGGTAAGGCAATAAATAGGCCGTAGTGGCGAAGTAATTACAATTTAGCAATTAAACACTGGAGTGATAGATGTGCAGAAGATGAATATGCAAGTAGAGATACTGGGGTGCAAGGAGAAAAAAAGAAGAACATGGGGATGAGGTAGTTGGGTGGGTTATTTACAGATGAGCTACGTACAGGTGCAATGATCTGTAAGCTGCTCTAACTGCTGATGCTTTAAGGGAGATATGAGTCTCCAGCTTCAGTGATTTTTGTAATTTGTTCCAGTCATTGACAGCAGAGAACTGGTAGGAAAGGCAGCCAAAGGAGGAATTGGCTTTGGGGGTGACCAGTGAAATATACCTATTGAACATGTGCTACGGGTGGGTGCTGCTATCGTGACCAGTGAGCTAAGATAAGGTTTACCTAGCAAAGACTTATAGATGACCTGGAGGCAGTGGGTTTGGCAACAAATTGGTAGCGAGGGCCAGCCAATGAGAGCATACAGTTCGCAGTGGTGGGTAGTATATGGGTGGTTGGTGACAAAACGGATGGCACTCTGATAGACTCCATCCAATTTAACCGTAGGCTTTCAACCGTAGGCTTGACTTCTTAACAGTGGAGTGAGTAATAGCAGGCTTGGAAGACTTGGTGGCTAATATATGTATGTTCGGAGTATACTTATATTGCCTTAGGGTTGTTTTGAGATGTGCCTATGGAACATTACAGAACAGTTTTCAGGGTTATTTCAGTGTCTAGTGTCTACTGTCTCGTGATGAGCACATCTCTCCTTCAGTATTAGGGTATAGGAAAGTGGGTAGCTGTTATTAGTTGGACGTAAGAGCTGTATTCAGTGGAAAGAGACAATTCTGTCTTTCTCCTTCAAGCTATTATTGAGAGCTTTTTCAGTGGATTGCTCGAATTTTCAGTGGATTGCTCGAATTGTGTACTGTTTGAACTTGAAAACATGAAGTGGCATTTTCAATTAGTGTTTGCTACTTCATAAGGCTCTTCTCTGTCTGGCTTTGCCAGGAAAATAGAACACATTTTCTGAGTGTGAATGCCATTTCTGTGGAGATAGGATGTTGGGGTTCAATGGATGTAGGAGCTTTTGGCCTCTGAGTGACAGTGTGTCCACAACACCTGGCAGGAGACTGCTCGGCTAGCGTCTGTCACGCAAGAACACCTACCCAAACAGGTCAGCTGTTTCCACTGCTCTATCCTACTATTGCTTCCTCGTGACAAACATATCTCTCCAACAGCTTGTTGGTGTCAGAGAGAGCACCAACATTCAGTCTCACTGCTATAGCACTGCTATTGCTCCTCTTGGAATATCTGAGTCAGTGTAGCAGCAACCCCCATCTACCCTTCTCTACCTACCAGCCCCATATATCAAAACCTTGGGACTATAAGGTTCTGTCTGCAAAATAATGATTATGAGATAATTGGCTTTAAAGTTCCGAACCCTAATTGGTTTGAATGGAGTCAGCAATTTTTGTCTTGTATTCTTTTGAACTTAACAACATGAATTTGGGTATTTAGAGTACTATATAGGTAGAGATCATTGAACAGAAGAAGGCTATATCAATAATAACATTTTGACAAAAATGTATTTATCTTTGAGTCCGCGTTGAGTCGGCGAACTGTTTAAAAACGCTAGTTTTCTGGCAAAAGCAGCATACTCTGTCTGAAGCATTTGTTTAGGAAAGCATCAGAGCTCTCTGATAGACACTTGAGTGTGGATCCTGACAACAAGACCAATTTACATGGCTGTCTCTCAGAACCTCAGCCTGCTTGCTCTGATGGGTAAGAAGGGGTGGAAATGGAGGATGATGCTCATGCTGAATGAATAACTAGACATTAACAAGGTTACCGGGGACTGTCGAGTTTTAGGTCTCTGAAACATTTTCTACTTCCTGTTGATGTGTCTTTATCTTTACATAATGGCATCCTTCAACGTGTTTTTAAAACCCACAGGGTTGCTTTATTTTGTTGAGTGTTAGTCTAAAGGTGTACATCAATCCATAGGGGTCCGGGGGGGAATAGAATGTTGGCATTATGATCTGATGACAATGCTGAGGGAGCAATAGTTAAAACAAGCTGTGCTATATTGCTGCATATATTAAAACACAGTATTGAATTATCTCTGCTCCACAGTTTCCAATTAGGGGATGGACATGTACAAACTGCAGTTGTAGCAGCCAGCAGCCCCCCTCAGCCCTATTTCCAGCGCAGTGTGTTTGCTCAGCCTTAGCTGCTGTGGATAATTGTTGTCTGTGATATTCTCCCTCTGGACTAAATTAATTGATGTCCGTGGCAGTTTTGTAAAGCATGATCAAATACAATGGGTTTAATTGAATTGAAAATAGGAAATTGCCTTCTTAATTGTACATTGCCATTTTTGAACTGCAAGTTTTAAAGGCGAACTCTGTGATTTTTATAGCCATTTTGGATTATTTAATTTCATTGATATATTCTGCATATTTCAGATGTTTCAGGGGCTACTGGCTGTCTTTTACAACATGGGTGACAGACCCTACAACCTCACGCTGCCCTTCTATCGCCTTGACAATGGAGAATGGCATGAGGTGGAGCTTGATCGTCATGGCAAAGAATTCACCCTTCAATTGGACGGTGGCGGTGGAAGGCGGGAGGTTACGGGCGCTCCTGGGCGGAGTCAGGAGATAGTCATCGACCAATCAGTGGTGATGCTGGGAAACTCCTTCCCCTCAGGACACAACCACAGCTTCCTAGGTATGGTACTTGTACTGCCATCTGTTACTGACCATTAGTACTGTCCCCTGGTACTGCCCCCTGGAACAGCCCTCTAATACTGTACTATCCACCTAACTTCCAATAGCGTAGCACACACCCATCCAACCCCCACAAGGCTGGGGGCCCACAAACTTTGGGGGCTCAGGGGCCCTCCTTTTATTTCATGTCATAATAAATGTTAAAAATTACACAAATTAGCTTTAAAACTGCTAAATTCTCTCTCAGCCTCATGGACAGAATGTGTAGAATAAAAGGAAATTAGCTCAGATTCTTGAAAGTCGGGACAATCCTTGTCCAGAAGGGAAACTTTATTTGTATAGTTGTATTGTGTAGCATTATTTGAGCTTAACATGTACATTTAGTGGAATATTATACATTTATTGTACATTTTTATATCGGCCCTTTCCACACATAGAGCAAAGGATCACATTTTCAAACTCTTCAATTTTTTTTATATTAACTGAAAAATAAATATTATGTAATTTCTTGCAATGGCCCTCTGTTGCTTTAAAGAATATTTCTGTCAAAACTGTGATTCCTAAAAGATGTGTCCGAGATTTGCCAAGAGTGTGCAAGCTGTCATCAAGGCAAAGGGTGGCTACTTTGAAGAATCTGAAATGTAAAATATATTTAGATTTGTTCAACACTTTTTTTGGTTACTACATGATTCTATATGTGTTATTTCATAGTTCTGATGTCTTCACTGTTATTCTACAATGTAGAAAATTGTAAAAAGAAAAACCTTGGAATGAGTAGGTGTCTAAACTTTTGACAGGTACGGTATATATTACACATTTTATTAAAATTAAGTTAAATATTTGAAAAGTTGAGATTGTCCCATCGTTCAAGAATCCCTGACCTCTAAAACAGCATGAGATTAGCTATAATACTGCACATTTTTGTCCCTACTCCATGTAAGGAGAAACCCCCACCCCCTCTGTATAAATGTGTTTCGCCTCTCCCTCCCAGAGGCTGGCCAGCCAAACTAGCGGAGTAAATATCCTTCAAAACAGGGCTCGCACTGACAGCTAAGCCCTGGGCTGTGTGTGTGTGTGTGTGTGTGGGGGGGGGGGGGGTCTTCTATTCCTGTGTGTTCATGTGTCTCTGTCCCTTCATGAAACTTACTTAAATGCTTTTTGCCTTAGGCCTGGTGTGTATGAATGTCACTTATATTGCTGTCTTATCTCTCTTTCCCTCTCTTGTGTTTTTCCTCCAGGATGTCTGCGAGACCTAAGGCTGAATGGGCGGCCCATGCCCATTGCCAAGCAGCCCTCTGTGGGGTCTGAGGGGCTCCAGGTGGTCACTTCTCAAGGGGTCTCCCCAGGCTGCCCCTCAGATGCCTGCAGGAAACACCAGTGCTCTCCCCCCTTCATCTGCATGGACCTCTGGAGGAAACACGAGTGCAGGTACATAAATGGCAGCAGGAAATCATGTAAGGAAAAACTCTGGACTATAACTGAGGGCCAGCATTTTCCAGGTGAGGTCACATGCTCAGGAAGAACTCTAGGGCCTGGTCATTGGTTATAGACCACAACTCCTTGAATTATGCCACACTGGCCATTCACTGTCCCAGTATAACAAAGAGACACTAACTTCTCTTCAAGCAGAAAACATCCCCCCAGACAAAGACACGTCAGTTGTACCTGGACTAGGTATGTAGCAGCTTAACAACTGGACAAGGCTTAGTAGTCTACTGCATGGCCTGTTTTGACCTGTCCTGAACGTTACAACCTTGGCCAGGTCAGACAGGGACAACCATCTTTTGTCTTTCTCTCTTCTCTTTCTCTCTGTCTTTCTAGCTCTTTTGAGAATCCTAGCCGTGTGTCAACCTGAGCTGAATAAAGCCCTGTTCTAATCATGGTGACAGGGAGTGTTTTGGCAGCAGTGTCTTTAAACACCCCAGGACTCCAGTGTTTCCTGTCGTACTGACTGGGATCAGAGCGTGTAAAACTACTCCAAAAGCCTTTCATCATTATGGGATGTCCACACAGGGTACTAAGCTTGGAGAGACTATCTTCAGGAGCGGCGGAAATATACTGACAGAAATGAGGACATGGAACAACAAGGCTACTGTTACTGAGAGTGCTTTGCTTAATGACCTAAGTGTATGGAAACTTCCGACTTCAACTGTATTTCTGAAACGACAACATTGTATCAGATATAGCTATCAGAAACAATACACTCTTAGACAAAAGGGTAATTTAGCTGTCCCCACCTTTTTTGGTTCCATGTAGAACCCTCTGTGGAAAGGATTCTACATAGAACCCAAAATGGTTCTAACTGGAACCAAAAAGTGTTCTTCAAATGTTTATCCTATGGGGACAACTGAAGAATCCTTTTAGGTTCTACATAGCACCTTTTTTTCTAAGGGTGTACCTATAGATTTTCACAGTGCCAGGTTGGCTATTCCCTTATATAAAAAATATAAAAAAATAAAATCCAATGATAGCCTAATCAGTCACCACAACCTCTTCATCATTTGCATCTCCACAGGTGCCCCCCTGGTCACATGATGAAGAAGAATGCCTCGGGCAAGGTCTGCGTCTACACGCTGTGCGCCAGCAGGCCCTGTCGCCATGGCACCTGTGTGGCCCACTCCCCCTCCAAGTACTCGTGTCACTGCTCGGAGGGCTATCGCGGGCTCCACTGTGAGGTCTCTCTGGCACTGTACCACAACGACGACAGCAACACGCTGAGCCTCAGCTCTGCGTTTGCCATCAGTATCTGTGTCCTGGCCTTCCTAGGTAGCTATATGGACTATGTCATCTACTACCTGTGGTGACCATACCATCTTTCTTCCTCACTCTCTCGTCTGGTTTCATCTAGTTCAATCTGATTTAATCTGGTTTTGGTTGTTCCCAAGGCTGGAATTCAATGGAACACACCATATTAACGTTTATGCAGTGTCTTTATTTTTAAACTGGGTACACAGATTTCTAGATCTAAGAACTGAATGCTTCAACCTGTGAGACATGTCTACCTGGTAATAGATTCTTGCAGTACCCAAATCATCTGGGATTGATTTTCGCCTTGGGAAAACGAGATACTGCACTGGAATGTGGGTTCGATGGTATTGAGCCCCAAGTGTTTTGTTAGTTTGGGCCTCAGGGTCTGTGAGTAGGCTCAGTCATTGTGGCTGCAAAGGTCCTGGCTAGAAACATTGATTTTGTCGACTGTGAGCCACAAGAGAAAACTCTGAAAGCTTTCACTGGGTCACAGGTCAAAGGTTTTGGGGGGCCCTTCAGTCATCCCCTCCTCACATCTATTTTGTCCTGATGTTTGTGATATAAATTCAGACTTGTATTTGTCATCCTCCTTTGTCTTTCCTTTTTATCTGTCCGACTTGTTTTATCTCGTCTGTTTGTCATTCCAGTTCCGTTATGTCTGTTTTTATCTCTCCCTCCGTATTTCTTTGTCAATTACTTTCTTCTCCATTCTTCCTTTAACCTAAATGTGTCCATGTCTAGCTCATTCCACCAATTCAGTGCCTTTTGAGAAGGGTAAATTGGTCAAACAAAAACTCTGTTGAAATTGGGTGAAATCATTCTGCTACAAAGAGCAGTTCTTTCTTCATAAAAAAACACATTTTCCCAATCTCAAGAGCACCAAATAAAGAACCAGTGTTGACGATTTCTTTGTAAATCAACCATAAATCCCCTTGTGACAGGCGGAATGGAAACTTGTGTGCAACAGGGAGTGGCAATTGAATGCAAGCTTCACAAAAAGAAGACATGGTTATTAAAACATTTCTAGTCTGTCTACATGGGTAACAGGGTTGAGGTGTTATGCCTGACCAGCTCAGTTTTCCACCAAAAAAGTGTAGAACCAGTTCACCTGCTTTTATACTATGGTTTGACTATTAGATGTTCAATGTTTCTATTGAAATAAATATTTAAAAAGGAATAGTTTTACCATATATATAAAAAAAAGAATTCAGTTCACATAACATGGCCGACCCAAAAATGAGGGAGAGATGTAAATTAATCACTAATCACATGAAATAAATAATAATCTACGTAAATTACTTTGTCAAAGCAACAAAATAACTAGGGCTTTACAATGATGGTGAAACAGGGTTGATGAAGGGAATTTTAGCAAGCCTTTACTCATATAAAAAAATCTGATTGATTTAATTATTTATGTTGTCTACATTAAAGGGCATTTCATTTAATATAACAGGCTGTAAAATTCAATATTTGTGCACAATTTCTGTTTAATATATAAAAGAGATGCAAAAGACACACATTTCATGGAACAACCCCTTTGTTTCTGACACGTAGTAAGCTGTGTTTTGTGTCCAGTACAGAGGGCTATCTCTCCATGGAGCTACTACTATACAGTTTATGAGGCTCTCTGTCACCAACAGGGTTATAAAATGGTCTGACGATTCAATACACTGTCTCTACTAGCGCTATAACTGACTCCAAAACCCAACACCTTCCTGGGGCATTTGGCTGGTGAATTGCAACATCAGTTATTTTGACACGCTGGCTCCCTGAGAGAAAACGATACTTCAGTTTTATAATGAATACAAAGATAACAAACTGAGGCCTTGGCATCATTTTTGAACATTGATGTGTTGAATGTGTAAATGAAACTGCCTGGTGCTGTCATGTAAGGTACCTAGTTGCTACAGTTACTTTAGTTCCTGGCATTTATAAGCTGCACTCAAACCTTTGATCTCCAGATGAATTAGCCTATTTCTTCAATATATATCAAATGAGAGGTCGCCAAGAGTTTATATGAACTTTTCTCCAACCGTCTCTGTAACAGGAAATACAGTACAGTAGCTAGCAACACTTGTCTGTCTCTTACAAGACTCAGGCTACAGTTCTTAGACTGGGGCCGTCTTTAACAGGATAACACGGTTGAAGGTCCTTTCATGAACTGTTAAAGTTGTCATGGCGACCACCTCATCCTCCTCCCTTTACGTCATAACTGAGAGAAGACGAGGCTTGGTGGAGATGACAGAGTTGTGTCTGTGTGCATGCATGCGCGTGTGTTTGTGTGCGCATGTGTTCGTGTGCCTGCAAGTGACAAACACGCCTCATAGGCCCAGACAGACTGCGACACCGGGAGAAGCCGCACACACATTACACACAACACACACTAAGTCGGGGTGAAGTCACGCTGCTAAATTAAACTGGAACTCTCTGTCTCTGCTCCTCTGCCTCAAACTCCATTAAAAGTGATCATCCATAATTCAGATTGACATAACCCATCAGACTGGCTGATTGCCGAGTTCAACTTTTGCTACAGACAGAACCAGAGACGAGCACATTTGGGCAATATAAGTATGCTTCATTAAGCCTGTTAAATGGGTTTGAAATTCAAAATTTAAAAGCTTTATTGTCCATCACAATTACATTTTTACTGTTGTGTTGTTGGATTTGATATTCAATGAAGAAGAAAATATTAAATTGCCTTTCCATATAGAATGGGAATGGATGTAAATAGTCGTAAAAGTGCCTGTATTTTTGTATTAGAACATACTTTCCCTAATAAAGCCTTCTCACACCATTTCTATTCTCTCATCTGTCTTCAATTTATGTCCTTCTCCTTGCAATGTATATTTTCTCTCCATTTTCTATGTTGTATATCATTGAGTTTCTGACACATGCATAACTGTTTCATGTGTACATCATTCCGATTTATCCATGTCATACCCTTCATGTTACTATAAACATTCAAACCAACATCCCAAGACCACCATGGCTGGTGGATAACCTCAAAGCAGCAGCATGTGGATTGATGGATAGGAGCTGTGTAAGGTCTCCAGCCTGAGTTATATTGATATATTTGAAGATATCATAACACGACCACTGCACATCTCTGTGTGCGTTTTCATCGGAATCTGTATGTGTGCGTATGCACATGTGTGTTCTTCATTTTCAGTGGCTTGGTGCGTGTGTGTGCGTCCATTTCTCTGTGTGTGTAGTAAAGCCCCACTGATGGGTGTGTTGACTGATTGGCACATAGAAGTGTGGAGCTAGTAATACTGTGGTTGAGTGGAGGTCTGAGTACTGCTGGTAATATTGTGGTTGAGTGGAGGTCTGAGTACTGCTGGTAATACTGTGGTTGAGTGGAGGTCTGAGTACTGCTGGTAATACTGTGGTTGAGTGGAGGTCTGAGTACTGCTGGTAATACTGTGGTTGAGGGGAGGTCTGAGTACTGCTGGTAATACTGTGGTTGAGTGGAGGTCTGAGTACTGCTGGTAATACTGTGGTTGAGTGGAGGTCTGAGTACTGCTGGTAATACTGTGGTTGAGTGGAGGTCTGAGTACTGCTGGTAATACTGTGGTTGAGTGGAGGTCTGAGTACTGCTGGTAATACTGTGGTTGAGTGGAGGTCTGAGTACTGCTGGTAATACTGTGGTTGAGTGGAGGTCTGAGTACTGCTGGTAATACTGTGGTTGAGTGGAGGTCTGAGTACTGCTGGTAATACTGTGGTTGAGTGGAGGTCTGAGTACTGCTGGTAATACTGTGGTTGAGGGGAGGTCTGAGTACTGCTGGTAATACTGTGGTTGAGGGGAGGTCTGAGTACTGCTGGTAATACTGTGGTTGAGGGGAGGTCTGAGTACTGCTGGTAATACTGTGGTTGAGGGGAGGTCTGAGTACTGCTGGTAATACTGTGGTTGAGTGGAGGTCTGAGTACTGCTGGTAATACTGTGGTTGAGGGGAGGTCTGAGTACTGCTGGTAATACTGTGGTTGAGGGGAGGTCTGAGTACTGCTGGTAATACTGTGGTTGAGGGGAGGTCTGAGTACTGCTGGTAATACTGTGGTTGAGGGGAGGTCTGAGTACTGCTGGTAATACTGTGGTCTGAGTACTGCTGGTAATACTGTGGTTGAGGGGAGGTCTGAGTACTGCTGGTAATACTGTGGTTGAGGGGAGGTCTGAGTACTGCTGGTAATACTGTGGTTGAGGGGAGGTCTGAGTACTGCTGGTAATACTGTGGTTGAGGGAGGTCTGAGTACTGCTGGTAATACTGTGGTTGAGTGGAGGTCTGAGTACTGCTGGTAATACTGTGGTTGAGTGGAGGTCTGAGTACTGCTGGTAATACTGTGGTTGAGGGGAGGTCTGAGTACTGCTGGTAATACTGTGGTTGAGGGAGGTCTGAGTACTGCTGGTAATACTGTGGTTGAGGGGTGGTCTGAGTACTGCTGGTAATACTGTGGTTGAGGGGAGGTCTGAGTACTGCTGGTAATACTGTGGTTGAGGGAGGTCTGAGTACTGCTGGTAATACTGTGGTTGAGGGAGGTCTGAGTACTGCTGGTAATACTGTGGTTGAGGGGAGGTCTGAGTACTGCTGGTAATACTGTGGTTGAGGGGAGGTCTGAGTACTGCTGGTAATACTGTGGTTGAGTGGAGGTCTGAGTACTGCTGGTAATACTGTGGTTGAGGGGAGGTCTGAGTACTGCTGGTAATACTGTGGTTGAGGGGAGGTCTGAGTACTGCTGGTAATACTGTGGTTGAGGGGAGGTCTGAGTACTGCTGGTAATACTGTGGTTGAGGGAGGTCTGAGTACTGCTGGTAATACTGTGGTTGAGGGAGGTCTGAGTACTGCTGGTAATACTGTGGTTGAGGGGAGGTCTGAGTACTGCTGGTAATACTGTGGTTGAGGGGAGGTCTGAGTACTGCTGGTAATACTGTGGTTGAGGGAGGTCTGAGTACTGCTGGTAATACTGTGGTTGAGGGGGAGGTCTGAGTACTGCTGGTAATACTGTGGTTGAGGGGAGGTCTGAGTACTGCTGGTAATACTGTGGTTGAGGGGAGGTCTGAGTACTGCTGGTAATACTGTGGTTGAGGGGAGGTCTGAGTACTGCTGGTAATACTGTGGTTGAGTGGAGGTCTGAGTACTGCTGGTAATACTGTGGTTGAGTGGAGGTCTGAGTACTGCTGGTAATACTGTGGTTGAGGGGAGGTCTGAGTACTGCTGGTAATACTGTGGTTGAGGGGAGGTCTGAGTACTGCTGGTAATACTGTGGTTGAGGGGAGGTCTGAGTACTGCTGGTAATACTGTGGTTGAGTGGAGGTCTGAGTACTGCTGGTAATACTGTGGCTGGGGGGAGGTCTGAGTACTGCTGGTAATACTGTGGCTGAGGGGGAGGTCTGAGTACTGCTGGTAATACTGTGGTTGAGTGGAGGTCTGAGTACTGCTGGTAATACTGTGGTTGAGTGGAGGTCTGAGTACTGCTGGTAATACTGTGGCTGAGGGGGAGGTCTGAGTACTGCTGGTAATACTGTGGCTGAGGGGGAGGTCTGATAATAGAACTGGTAAGTACATATGGCTGAGAGGAGGTCTGAGTACTGCTGGTAATACTGTGGTCTGAGTACTGCTCATCTGGATTCCTCTGCGTGTTTCTCTGGATCTGTACAGCACAGTGGAGGGGATGGAGCAAGGTTAGCTGATCAATAGAACTCTACAGTACATATACCTCTAGCACACACTGAGCAGGCCTGGGGAAGCTTAGCTGATCAACAGAACTCTACAGTACATATACCTCCAGCACACACTGAGCAGGCCTGGGGGAGGTTAGCTGATCAATAGAACTCTACAGTACATATATCTCCAGCACACACTGAGCAGGCCTGGGGAAGGTTAGCTGATCAATAGAACTCTACAGTACATATATCTCCAGCACACACTGAGCAGGCCTGGGGGAGGTTAGCTGATCAATAGAACTCTACAGTACATATATCTCCAGCACACACTGAGCAGGCCTGGGGAAGGTTAGCTGATCAATAGAACTCTACAGTACATATACCTCCAGCACACACTGAGCAGGCCTGGGGAAGGTTAGCTGATCAATAGAACTCTACAGTACATATACCTCCAGCACACACTGAGCAGGCCTGGGGAAGGTTAGCTGATCAATAGAACTCTACAGTACATATACCTCCAGCACACACTGAGCAGGCCTGGGGAAGGTTAGCTGATCAATAGAACTCTACAGTACATATACCTCCAGCACACACTGAGCAGGCCTGGGGGAGGTTAGCTGATCAATAGAACTCTACAGTACATATACCTCCAGCACACACTGAGCAGGCCTGGGGGAGGTTAGCTGATCAATAGAACTCTACAGTACATATACCTCCAGCACACACTGAGCAGGCCTGGGGAAGGTTAGCTGGACCTTTACCTTTTTACATTGAGCCTTTTTCTAATCAACATTTTGTTTTTGTTTTTTAAATGGTTGATTTGAAAACATATTCAGTTGAGTGACCTTGATGAGTGTGATATGGGTTCAGTAAACCATTACTTCAGTCTACTGTGATTACCGCAATGCACTTTATCAAAGAATCCTCAATTATTAAATTGAAAAACGGATGCTTCCAAACCTATTGCACAAGCAAAGCACAATAGAAAAGATGCCAGTTCTGGTGCATCACCTTTTAGTGTGAGAGATTAAAGCCATACGGAGACAAGGAGAGCGGAAAGAAACACAGATAGTCAAACAAGAATGAGTGAGAGAATGAGAGAGATAAAGAAATGAGAAACGAAGCGAGAGACAAAGAGGGATGGCAGACAGGAGAAGAAATATTGGTTGAGATGAATTCACTTTAAAGGTCAGTGCAGCATACTGTATATTTCAACACATAATAGATGTGATTGAAGTCAGTACTTCAGCAGCATTCCTACAACGCTCTCACAACGTTCCAGGGAGTGCAGGTTCTGTGAACGGGGTTGAGTGTTTTAAGGGGTGTCATCTTTGATAGGATAGAAAACACTACAGAAGAATGCATCTCTAGTACTTTGCTTTACAGGATTGGATAAATGCAGATTAGCAATGTGATGGAAAGACAACAAACCCTGACCATTCCCAATGTTGCTTTTTTTACAAAGAAAGGCTGGTATTGAGAGTTATTGTGTATCTCATATCTGGGTGTAAAGTGTCAATTTGTGTTGTTGGCTCATCTGTCTGACATGTTGTACCCTAAGAACTGAGGCACAAAATGTGCTTATCGGGTACCACACCCCTCTCCCCCATTCACAGTCCATTTTAACTTCATTATTACAAATCGTTGCTGACTGTCTGGGACACTGATTTATTTCTAGTGTTTTTAATTGATAGAACATTGTGTGAAGATGACTACACCTGTCCCTGTCCTAACTTGCTCTATGGCGACCCCCCCCCCCAGTGCTGATGCTGGGCCTGCTCCTCTACTCCTGCTGGAGGAGACACAAGGGCCTGAAGGAGAGCGTCTACCACGTATCAGCACACCACGGAGAATGGGAGGACATCCGAGAGAACGTGCTCAACTATGATGAGGAGGGCGGAGGGGAGCAGGACCAGGTACAGATAGAGACACTGAATCCCAAATCAAGCCAGCATCCCTGGTTGCCCCCATAGGCACTTGTGTAAAACAAACATGATGGGATCGGTTTAAACAGTTTGATAATTGCTTCCCCCTACCTTCTGATAGGCTGGGTGAAGCTTACACCTATCCAGAATACAGGAGTGCCTATAGTGTGTAGGAGCTAGAAGATTATTGGGAATTCAAGGAGACACTGGTATTCAGACAGAGGAAGTAAAGCAGGACCAGGTACCATACAGCTACTGCTATTTATTTTGTATTTTTTTTATTTATTTAACCTTTATTTAACCAGGTAGGCTAGTTGAGAACAAGTTCTCATTTGCAACTGCGACCTGGCCAAGATAAAACATAGCAGTGTGAACAGACAACACAGAGTTACACATGGAGTAAACAATTAACAAGTCAATAACACAGTAGAAAAAAGGGAGTCTATATACATTGTGTGCAAAAGGCATGAGGAGGTAGGCGAATAATTACAATTTTGCAGATTAACACTGGAGTGATAAATGATCAGATGGTCATGTACAGGTAGAGATATTGGTGTGCAAAAGAGCAGAAAAGTAAATAAATAAAAACAGTATGGGGATGAGGTAGGTAAAAATGGGTGGGCTATTTACCGATAGACTATGTACAGCTGCAGTGATCGGTTAGCTGCTCAGATAGCAGATGTTTGAAGTTGGTGAGGGAGATAAGTCTCCAACTTCAGCGATTTTTGCAATTTGTTCCAGTCACAGGCAGCAGAGACCTGGAATGAAAGGCGGCCAAATGAGGTGTTGGCTTTAGAGATGATCAGTGAGATACACCTGCTGGAGCGCGTGCTACGGGTGGGTGTTACCATCGTGACCAGTGAACTGAGATAAGGCGGAGCTTTACCTAGCATGGACTTGTAGATGACCTGGAGCCAGTGGGTCTGGCGACGAATATGTAGCGAGGGCCAGCCGACTAGAGCATACAGGTCGCAGTGGTGGGTGGTATAAGGTGCATTAGTGACAAAACGGATGGCACTGTGATAAACTGCATCCAGTTTACGGAGTAGAGTGTTGGAAGCAATTTTGTAGATGACATTACCAAAGTCGAGGATCGGTAGGATAGTCAGTTTTACTAGGGTAAGTTTGGCGGCGTGAGTGAAGGAGGCTTTGTTGCGGAATAGAAAGCCGACTCTAGATTTTATTTTCAGTTGGAGATGTTTGATATGAGTCTGGAAGGAGAGTTTGCAGTCTAGCCAGACTCCTAGGTACTTATAGATGTCCACATATTCTGGGTCGGAACCATCCAGGGTGGTGATGCTAGTCGGGCATGCGGGTGCAGGCAGCGAACGGTTGAAAAGCATGCATTTGGTTTTACTAGCATTTAAGAGCAGTTGGAAGCCACGGAAGGAGTGTTGTATGGCATTGAAGCTCGTTTGGAGGTTAGATAGCACAGTGTCCAAGGACGGGCCGGAAGTATATAGAATGGTGTCGTCTGCGTAGAGGTTTAGACAGGACACGGACAGTAGAGGAAAAGTCTATCCTTCAACACAGCACAACTACCAATATCTTATAAGTCAATGTAGTGGTCGTGTGAGTCAATAGTATGGCTCATAAGACCACTACAATACAGTAGAGTAGAATCCAATTTGATTGATTCCCTTAGGGCAATTAGTATCACAGCTACAGCTATGCATCCGACACACACCTGTACAACAACTCACACAGGAGAAACGATACAAATCATAGATAAACACAAACAATATAAACCAAGGAAGAATGGGAAGATATTCACAGTTTACATAGTGAGTGTTAGTTTGGTAGCACAGCTAGGGGAGGACTGGTGTTGGAAGATGCTTGGAAATGAACACCAAACTAATGATCCTAGGAGATTCAATTAGGAGAAATTATGTGAGTAGATACTTTAGAGAATGATAGCGGCCAAAAGACTGTATTAGCATGTGCAGCGCGTTTGAGGGCTCCCACTATTTTAATCTAGTCAACTAGGTCGGACTTCCAACTCCACTGCTTGATCCCTCCTGGTGATGTTGTTGGTGTCATGTCCAACCGGTTCATCAGAAGGGATCAGCCAATCGTGAAGAATAAAATGGGGCTACTTCAAAATGGAGAGAACCTCAATGGCACTTCCCATGCTGTGACAGACGCTATAAATAGCACCGATACAAAGATGAGTTCTTGTATTTATCTCTACGGTAGATGCCATTAGTCCTTAATGCCTGTATTTGTTTAATTGCGCTGGTAATAGCACTTTTACCCACATTAATCAGACAATTAATTACAGGTTTAGCCAATTAATGGGGCTGTTGCTGCCAACGTTGGCACTTGGGCCGCATGTCTTTTACTTAGGTAGAAATAAAAAGCATCGCAGACTGGCATTTTTCATAGACAAATATGATTATAAATGTATGTCCTGCTGTTGAGTGTTTTCTATTAGTCTATTGGTCTTTATAAACAGCTCATCTCTAATCAACTATCTCATCTTCTTCTTAATCTCCCTCTCTCTCTCTCTCCCTCCCTCTCTCTCTCTCTCTCTGTTTCTGTCTCTCTCCCTCTCTTTATCTCCCTCCCTCTCTCTCTATCTGTCTCCCTCCCTCTCTCTTTATCTCTCTCTCTCTCTCTCTCTCTGTGTCTCTGTATCTCTCTCTCTCTGTGTCGCTGTATCTCTCTCTCTCTCTGTATCTCTCTCTCTCTCTCTCTGTGTGTCTCAGGAGGTTAGGAAGTGCAGCTCAGTTTCCACCTCATTTTGTGGGCAGTGAGCACATAGCCTGTCTTCTCTTGAGAGCCATGTCTGCCTACGGCGGCCTTTCTCAATAGCAAGTCTATGCTCACTGAGTCTGTACATAGTCAAAGCTTTCCTTTTGGGTCAGTCACAGTGGTCAGGTATTCTGCCGCTGTGTACTCTTTGTTAGGGCCAAATAGCATTCTAGTTTGCTCTGTTTTTTTGTAAATTCTTTCCAATGTGTCAAGTAATTCTCTTTTTGTTTTCTCATGATTTGGTTAGCTCTAATTGTGCTGCTGTCCTGGGGCTCTGTAGGGTGTGTTTGCCCCAGGACCAGCTTGCTTGGGGGACTCTTCTCCAGGTTCATCTCTCTGTAGGTGATGGCTTTGTTATGGAAAGTTTGGGAATTGCTTCCTTTTAGGTGGTTATAGTATTTAACGACTCTTTTCTGGGTTTTGATCATTAGTGGGTATCGGCCTAATTCTGCTCTACATGCATTATTTGGTGTTGTACGTTGTACACAGAGGATATTTTTGCAGAATTCTGCATGCAGAGTCTCAATCTGGTGTTTGCTCTCTCTCTCTCTCTCTCTCTCTCTCTCTCTCTCTCTCTCTCTCTCTCTCTCTCTCTCTCTCTCTCTCTCTCTCTCTCTCACTGTGTTTCTCTGTATCTCTCTCTCTCTCTCTGTGTGTCTCTGTATCTCTCCCTCTCTCTGTGTCTCTGTATCTCTCTCTCTCTCTGTGTCTCTGTATCTCACTCTCTCTGTGCATCTCTGTATCTCTCTCTCTGTGTGTCTCTGTATCTCTCCCTCTCTCTGTGTCTCTGTATCTCACTCTCTCTGTGCGTCTCTGTGTCTCTCTCTCCCTCCCTCCCTCCAGAATGTCTTCAACATGGTGGAGTTACAGAGGTCTCTGCAGCCCAGCCCAGCCCAGTCACTGAGATACAGCTACCCACAATGCATAATCTCCTACCCTCAGACGACCAAGCCACCGGACACCAAGAATGGGACAAAACCAAAAGGATCAAACGAACCCAGAATCGGCAGCACAGCGATCGCCCTGCGTCTGGCCCACCCTCCGTCCGGGTCTGCTACCCTCCCCTCTCCCCTCGCCATGCGGCAATCCCATAAGTCCCTGTCCTTCTCCAGTCAGGACCTGGCCCGCTACCTGTGTGAGATCATAAGGGACACGGACCATCCCCTGGGGGACAACCCTGGCTTCATGACCTCACAGCGTCGCCTGTCCAATAGGGGGAGGCATGGTGGTCTAGTTGTGCGCTCACTTAGCTCCCTCAGTGCTGGAGGTCAGGGGTCAGAGGTTAGGGTTCAGGGGAATCAGGAGAGCCTGGAGCGTCAGAGAGCCCAGAGCCCACGGCTGGACAGGCTCAAAGCCCTGCGAGCTGTAGTCAGTGAGCTCAGAGTGGATGCTGCTGTAGACTGCTGCCACCAAGAGCACAGAGGGACAGAAGGACAAAGTGAAGTAGAGGGAGACCAGGGGGCAGGCCAACTGTGAGAAGAGAATGAGATTGGAGTTGTGCAATTTTTAAATCGATTGATCCAAAGATGGGGGGGAAAAAAAACAAATAAGAACAAATAGTTGAGAAATGTACATTTCTGATTTGTAATCCATTTGTAAAGTATTTTATGGGTGGATTGTGGCAAAAATGTGATGCATCTTTGATGTGACTGGTTGTAAAATCTATCTGGAAAAGCAGCACCATTTTCTTGGCAATGCCCTGTCTATACCCCACAAAAATATATGTAAAAGAAGGCTAAATGAATCTAGATTTTAAATAGGGTTCCTTTTTTGTTGTTGATAATTATCGTAATATAATGTCTGTGAGAAAAAAATATTTTGTTTGTTTTGTTTTGATTTAATGCCTTTTAAATACATGAAAATCTTTGATAAAGAAATCAGAAAAACATTTAGAGATGTATGTCTGTGATAATGAGCCATTGCTATCTTTGAGGTTCATTTTTGTGATACATTTTTTATTTCAGATTTTTACCAACCAATTTTCATTATCAAAAGCTATGTTTGGTAAATGCATGCCTCTATTCCTCAGCAATTTAAGTATATCACTGCACTACCTCTTATTTACTGATTCATAATAGCGCCTAAATATTATATGCAATTAAAACCCACTTGTCTAGACTGGAAAGTGTGTGGGTTGAGAACCAGGACCAGTATGTACCAATATCCTGACTATGACTACTTCACTCCACTGAGTATTGTCTCTCAAGCTCCTCATCAATCATGTGCACACAGGTGCTGTTGACCTGGTTAGAACTCTGAAATTCAGTTGAAAAAGTTGTTTAAAAAATGCTACAAAAAGGTAGCATAGCATCCAACTCAAGATGGACAATGTAAGAAACAAGAAAACACACATCCACCACACAACGTTGCTCCAAAGGTTTTAAAATTACTCAAATGTCCAACGTGTGACTCTAGCAGTTAGCAACAGGCTACAGTACATTTAAATATGATCATGATGAGGATGGTAATGATGATGATCAGTTCATTCCTGCTCCAGAATGAATCATTCATATCCTGTACCCAAACCTTGCTGACCCTTTTGGAGTTCTCTGACGTGTACTTAAAGAGTATGTAGCTCCTGCAGACTGACCTCTTCAATACTTAATTGCACTGCGTGACTTCAGTTAAATAGCAGTGAAATTGGAGCTTTCATAAGGAAAGGAAGCAGTGCTGCTTTTATAGAAATATAATTAGTAGAAGGTACCAAGCCCTTACATGTGCCGTCTAGACATGTAACACGTGCTTATCCATGTCAGTGATGTCACACATACTGGCCTTGTGTTGAAACATGTATAGACCCATAAGTCTTGGAGCCAAACAAATATAAATAGCATCTTCAAGTTCAAACATGAAATCAAATCCATTTTCACATGCCCCGAATATACAACAGGTGCGTGTGTGTGTGTGTGTGTGTGTGCTTGCATGTTTGTGCCAGTGTAACAGAATAATTTTAAACCGTCCCCTCGCCCATACCCGGGCGCGAACCAGGGACCTTCTGCACACATCAACAACAGTCACCCTCGAAGCATCGTTACCCATCGCTCCACAAAAGCCGCGGCCCTTGCAGAGCAAGGGGAACTACTACTTCAAGGTCTCAGAGCAAGTGACGTAAGCGATTGAAACGCTATTTAGCGCAAACCGCTAACTAAGCTAGCCGTTTCACATCCGTTACACTCACCCCCCTTTTGACCTTCCTCCTTTTTCCGCAGCAACCAGTAATCCGGGTCAACAGCATCAATGTAACAGTATAATTTTAAACCGTCCCCTCGCCCATACCCGGGCGCGAACCAGGGACCTTCTGCACACATCAACAACAGTCACCCATGAAGCATCGTTACCCATCGCTCCACAAAAGCCGCAGCCCTTGGAGAGCAAGGGGAACTACTACTTCAAGGTCTCAGAGCAAGTGACGTAACCGATTGAAACGCTATTTAGCGCACACCGCTAACTAAGCTAGCCGTTTCACATCCGTTACACCAGCATTACATACAGTGGGGCAAAAAAGTATTTAGTCAGCCACCAATTGTGCAAGTTATTCCACTTAAAAAGATGAGAGAGGCCTCATTAAAAATCCTACAATGTGATTTTCTGGATTTTTTTATCATTTTGTCTGTCATAGTTGAAGTGTACCAGTGATGAAAATTACAGGCCTCTCTCACCTTTTCAAGTGGGAGAACTTGCACAATTGGTGGCTGACTAAATACTTTTTGCCCCTCTGTATATCCCCAGGCTATGGATCCAGGGATGAGACATTATGGAGGACCCCTCTGTATATCCCCAGGCTATGGATCCAGGGATGAGACATTATGGAGGACCCCTCTGTATGAGACATTATGGAGGACCCCTCTGTATATCCCCAGGCTATGGATCCAGGGATGAGACATTATGGAGGACCCCTCTGTATATCCCCAGGCTATGGATCCAGGGATGAGACATTATGGAGGACCCCTCTGTATATCCCCAGGCTATGGATCCAGGGATGAGACATTATGGAGGACCCCTCTGTATATCCCCAGGCTATGGATCCAGGGATGAGACATCCCCAGGCTATCCAGGGATGAGACATTATGGAGGACCCTCTGTATATCCCCAGGCTATGGACCCAGGGATGAGACATTATGGAGGACCCCTCTGTATATCCCCAGGCTATGGATCCAGGGATGAGACATTATGGAGGACCCCTCTGTATATCCCCAGGCTATGGATCCAGGGATGAGACATTATGGAGGACCCCTCTGTCAGTCGTACCAAAAGTGGGATGCTTGTCAGCTCCACTAACAAACGGACTCGTCCTCCTGCCCACGATCCCCGATGCAAATGCGGGACATGTCTTCTGACAGATCGACACAGCAACACAACAACACAGTGGCCTTCCCGTGAAATGCTTACTTACAAGCCCTTAACCAACAATACAGTTTTAAGAAATATTTACGAAATAAACTAAAGTAAAAAAATATTTAAAAAAATAAAATAAAAATAAAATAAAGAGGCCATATGGTACCGAGTCAATGTGCGAGGGTGGAGGTTAGTCGAGGTAATTTGCACATGTAGGTGGGGGTAAAGTGACTATGCATAGATAATAAACCGAGTATCAGCAGAGTAAAAACAAAGTGTGTGGAGGGGGTCAATGCAAATAGTCCGGGTGGCCATTGGATTAATTGTTCAGCAGTCTTATGGTTTGGGGGTAGAAGCTGTTAAGGAGTCTTTTGGACCTAATTTTGGTTTTCCTCCCAATTTTTTGGGCCTTCCTCCCAAGACTTAAGTAGCTGTTTGTAACATAAGCTTTGCTTCTCCACACATTGGAACCTGTATTTCTGTACCAAGCAGTCTTCTGTCTTGATCTCAGTCTTGAATACACCTAGTACCACATCCCCATCTAGTGGTGACTTCCTAGAATTGCATTTCCTCATGATTTTTTTCTTCCATAAATGTAGTTCTCCAATTGAACACTACAGGGCAGTGCTAGTCCATAAACTAGACAGCTGGGTCAGGAAAGAGCCTGGAACAGGAACAAAACACATGTTTCACGAAATGTTTAAATGATGCATGTACAGAAAGAAATGGCTACACAAAAGCATATTTTTTAATTTAAAGCCATCTTATCAGATCCAAATGGTTTCATTCAAAATGTTTATGTCAACACCAATTGGTGGTGTTCCATACTGTAGGCCTCCAGATGCATACCAGGATGTCTCTTAAAACAGTTCAATTGATCCATCAGAAAGGGGCAAAATCTTGGTCTCTCAAGCGATGCAGCGAATCTACCAAGCTAATGAGATCTCAGTGAAGAATGGATAGGGAGAAGAGAGAGAAGTGTGAGAGGGGAAGTGGGGAGGTAGGGTATGGAGGCAGCTGCTTGATGTGAAAGCTGGAGATTGTGGGAATGAGCAGTGACAGAGCCAGAGTCCTAGCCCCAGCCAGTCAGTCAATCGTCACTCCCACAGACGGTGTGCCCACTACTCACCCCTGTGTCATCACACTGTGTGTGTGTGTGTGTGTTTCTGTCTGTGCCTGTTTGTGTGTGTGCGCTTGCATGTTTGTGCCTGCAAATGTTTACATACTATATCCCCAGGCTATGGATCCAGGGATGAGCCATTATGGAGGACCCCTCTGTATATCCCCAGGCTATGGATCCAGGGATGAGACATTATGGAGGACCCCTCTGTATATCCCCAGGCTATGGATCCAGGGATGAGACATTATGGAGGACCCCTCTGTATATCCCCAGGCTATGGATCCAGGGATGAGACATTATGGAGGACCCTCTGTATATCCCCAGGCTATGGATCCAGGGATGAGACATTATGGAGGACCCCTCTGTATATCCCCAGGCTATGGATCCAGGGATGAGACATTATGGAGGACCCCTCTGTATATCCCCAGGCTATGGATCCAGGGATGAGACATTATGGAGGACCCCTCTGTATATCCCCAGGCTATGGATCCAGGGATGAGACATTATGGAGGACCCTTCTGTATATCCCCAGGCTATGGATCCAGGGATGAGACATTATGGAGGACCCCTCTGTCAGTCGTGCCAAAAGTGGGATGCGTGTCAGCTCCACTAACAAACGGACTCGTCCTCCTGCCCACGTTCCTGGCTGCAAATGCTGGACATGTCTTCTGACAGATCGACACAGCGACACAACAACACAGTGACATCACAGCGGACAGACAGAACACAAGCAGTCAGGTGAGGTGTGGGGGGGCCACAGGCAAGAGACGGGAGGGTGAGTGAAAGCACTCTGATGTCAACACAGCTGGAGATAACTACTATCCCTGCACCTTACTGACATCCCTTTGTTCCCATAGGACAAGCCCATTATCAACAGGTTTTCATCTTACAAAATATAATTTGTGAATGCTGGGTAACATATAATGATACATAATAATTGAGGGTGTTTTCTTTGTATGGAGTGTATAAGAGGACAGACAGAGGTAATCTATAGAGATTGTAATTCTTCCTTTCTATACTGTACCTGTGTGTAATTCTGGACTACGTCTACAGATGGCAGTCTAATCCACATCTGAGGAGTGTCACACCACTGGTCTGTGCTCACCTCAATGTCCTCAATGTTCTTTCATCTTCAATACCTTACCTGTGTGGTTCAGCTCTAACATTCACTCTGCTCTGCAATGTTGTACCAACGATGTCGGAATGTTGTAGAAATGTTGTCTGTAGAAATGTGCTGTCTACCGTTGGAGTTATTGGGATTGTCTAATGACACAAACCTGATTGATTCTAGAAGAAAGGTTGTATTGATTCTATCTCCTAGCCGTGAATAATCCATGAGTTAGCATTCACCTCTGTTGTAAAACCACCTCTGCATTTCCCCACCATTCTCAAGAGTTTATCATTGTCTCCTTTTCCAACGCTTCTTCAGATTCCTCCAGATTCCTTCATTACTATGAAAGTGGTGCAGTCTAAGTTCCATGTGTCTGTCTGTCTGTGAGAATGTGAGAGACTCTGTTGTCAAGTTTCATAAGAACACATTGGCGTCGAATGTGAGACATTCCGTTGTCTCATGTAACTTACCATTTTGTGGATTCGCAGCACAGTCAACCCGTCATGGAAGAAGAGGAGGGAGGAAAGGAGAGGAAGAGAGGAGAGGACAAGCAGTTGGGCCTGACAGATGGGCTTAGTGAGTGAATCATTGACAGGGTCATGCTAACGGATGCTGTGCCCATCAACAGCTCAAAGCCCCCGTGATGAATTACTGCAGACAAACAATGCTGACTGAGCAAATGTGCTTTTAACAAAGTCAGGCCAAATATTACAGCTTCTTTGGAAGAAGACTAAGGGAGCGAGAAAGAAATCTAAAGACCACGGTAGTACTGAACTCACCTGTTCTTAGTTGGTAGAGTCTAACTAGTGGTGCAAATGATTCATTTTGTAAAAAACAAAACAGGAAGGAGTGTGTGTGTGTGTGGGCATTAGAGAGAGTGTTATTCATTCATATCTAATGAAATAGAATGAAACATCACAATCCTAATTCTGTTCCTAAAAATAGAGGTAGAAAGCCCCTTCTACTTAATCTCTCTTCACGCTTCCTGACCTTTGTCTGTCCTTGTTCCTCATCCTTCAGACTGTTTTGCACGTTGTTTCCTCTCTTCATGACAAGCCAGTGCTACACCACATTCAGGGATAAACAATGGCTCTGGCCCTACAGGGATCAATGCCAGTTCCCTCAGAGTGAGTGTCTCATTCCTTCAAGAGATGACTTGGATAAATGACATGGTCCATATGTCTCAGCAGCATCCTCTCTCCAGACTACTACTGAGGGAGCCCTGCCCTGACTACAAGCCTGCCTGCAGCCTCTTTTGTTTCAACATCAAGCGGGAGTTACATGGTGACATAACACAATCACACAGGCATAGCTAAAGTCCCAATAATATGTCTACGGCAAACTCCAGTCTTGTATTTCATTGATATTACAAATTGCGAAAAAACGTTATTAATTGTGCATTTTTAAGCAATGTCTCTATGTGGATGCTTTATGAATCTCACTGAACGTCTGTGTGCTGTGTGCTGACCCTTCCGTGTCCCAGGCGTTTCCTCACCTGTCAGAAACAGCCGGCTGCAGACAGGGATGGCATGACCGGTGGGCAGGGGGCTATGGAGGACGGGTCAGCAGCGACAGACAGACAGACAGACAGGCAGGCAGGCAGGCAGGCAGGCAGGCAGGCACGCAGGCACGCACGCACACACACACACACACACACACACACACACACACACACACACACACATACACAAGGAATCACACACACACACACACACACACACACCAGGTGGCGAATCACTGGCAGACACACACGGATCACCACACAAGACAAGGACTGCCCGTTCCATGATCTCGCCATCACGGTTGACAACTCCATTGTGTCCTCCTCCCAGAGCGCCAAGAACCTTGGCGTGATCCTGGCGTCGTTCTCACATCAAGGCGGTGGCCACACCCTGCTCGTTCTCACACACATCCGCACATACACACAGGTCCTAATCATTACATACATACATAACATCCACATACATACATACATACATACATGGTGCTTGCCTACATACATACATACATACATACATACAGCTACAGTACATACATACATACATGCGGAAGGAATCTCCCAGTAACAGGCTGCCCGAGACTTAAATGTAATGTAAATGTAATGTCAGCCCACCTCATCTGACGACAGGGGGCCACATTAATGAAAAAAATTGTTTTAAATAGTCCACATTATTTACTGTATTTACTTGTATTTATTCAGGGGAGCCCAAATGAGACCATTCTCTCATTTTCAATGGTGCCCTGAGGACAAAAACTCCATCAACACAACAACTAAAATATAAAAAACTGTTCTAAATGAGGTTATTACAAAAGTTCTAATAATCAATTGAAACAATTGCACACTTCAGTGAACTCATTTAACACAGTTTTAAACTTCCCTATTGGCACCTGGGAATCCAGATGTAATTTAACTCCAATTGGGAGTTCATTTAAATTCTTTCAACATGAGATAAAATGGGTGTCACCGTCATCATGTTACATGTTACACGTATTGTTTTAAACATAGCCCTGTACCTTTTAGGGTCATTTGTCTGACTAGTTATCCCAACACAACCCCCCTGCACCCACATCACTTCATGTGACATTTTGAGTTCCACAGGAGATGTGTGTTGTCAATTGTAATGCTGGCAGGGTCACAGACTGCAGTATGAACTGTTGGAAGAAGGGACACGGAGAGAAAACAATATCCTATCAGATCAATACAGGACACAGATCTACAGCGATAGGTCATTGGCTGCTGTCAATCCATTGTGTTTGTCATGTGGTCATTATCTGCCCTTCACTGTGTGTCTCCACGCTGGACAAACAAGCAGGGTGGGTGAGGTTGGAGATTTGTAAACCCAATCTTCACCAAAGTAACTCAGTTCAATCAAAGCTACATTACATGCTCTTAGAAAACAAGTAGCTACCTAGAATCATAAAAAAAGGTCCCTGGCTGTCTCTGTAGGTGAACCTTTCGGGTTCCAAGTAGAATCTTAACACCAAAAGGTTCTTTGTGAATTCTTTGTTGGGTAAAAATGCTCAAACTGCAAGCGAAAGTATTCTACCCTAAACCAAGAACGGTTTTGTCTACCTACAGGAACAACAATCAAATCAAATTGTATTGGTCACATACACATGGTTAGCAGATTGTTAATGCGAGTGTAGCGAAATGCTTGCGCTTCTAGTTCCGACAGTGCAGTAATATCTAACAAGTAATCTAACAAATTCACAACGACAACCTTATTCACAATGTATGGGAAGGAATAAGAATAGATACATATAAATATATGGATGCGTGATTGACGTGTGGCAGAGGCAAGATGCAATAGATGGTATAGAATACAGCATATACATATGAGATGGGTAATGTAGGATATGTAAACATTATAAAAGTGGCATTATTTAAAGTGACTAGTTATATTTTCATTAAATCCATTTATTAAAGTGGCCAGTGATTTGAGTCTGTATGTTGGAAGCAGTCTCTCTATGTTAGTGATGGCTGTTTAACAGTCTGATGGCCTTGAGATAGAAGCTGTTGTTCAGTCTCTCGGTCACAGCTTTGAATCACCGGTACTGACCTCGCCTTTTGGAAGATAGCGGGGTGAACAGGCAGTGGATCGGGTGGTTGTTGTCCTTGATGATCTTTTTGGCCTTCCTGTGACATCGGGTGCTGTAAGTGTCCTGGAGGGCAGGTAGTTTGACCCTGGTGATACGTTGTGCAGACCGCACTGCCCTCTGGAGAGTCTTGCGGTTGAGGGTGGTGCAGTTGCCGTACCAGGCAGTGACACAGCCCGACAGGATGCTCTCGATTGTGCATATGTAAAATGTTGTGGGGGTTTTAGGTGACATGTCAAATTTCTTCAGCGTCCTGAGGCTATTGCGCCTTCTTCAACACATTGTCTGTGTGGGTGTGATTTGTACGCAGAGGAACTTAAAACTTTCCATCTTCTCCACTACTGTCCCATCGATGTGGATGGGGGGGTGCTGCCTCTGCTGTTTCCCGAAGTCCACAATCATCTCCTTTGTTTTGTTGACGTTGAGTGAGAGGTTATTTTCCCCTTGTGGGGCCCCAGTGTTAAGGATCAGAGGGGTGGAGATGTTGTTTCCTAACTTCACCAACTGAGGTGGCCCGTCAGAAAGGTTTGTAGGCCTCCTTGATTGCACACGCTTTTTCAGTTCTGCCCACATATTTTCTTTGTGATGGCCACTCAAATACCTGGACTTTGCTTTCCTTAAGCCATTTTGTATGTGACCCCAAGTATGCTTGGGGTCATTGTCCATTTGGAAGAACTATTTGCAACCAAGCTTTAACTTGTCTTGAGATGTTGCTTCAATATATCCACGTAATTTTCTGTCCTCATGAAGCCATCTATTTAGTGAAGTGCACCAGTCCCTCCTGCAGCAAGGCACCCCCACAACATAATGCTGCCACCCCCGTGCTTCACGGTTGGGATGGTGTTCTTTGGCTTAAAAGCCTCCCGCTTTTTCCTCCAAACATAACAAAGGTCATTATGGTCAAACAGTTCTATTTTTGTTTCATCTGACCAAAAGATTGTTCTCCTAAAAAGTACAATCTTTGTCCCTAAGGGGCTTTGGCATTTTTATGGCGGTTTTTGAGCAGTGGTTTCTTCCTTGCTGAGCGGCCTTTCAGGTTATGTCGATATATGATTTGTTTTACTGTGGATATAGATACTTTTGTACCTGTTTCCTCCAGTATCTTCACAAGGTCTTTTGCTGTTGTTCTGGGATTGATTTTCACCTTTCGCACCAAAGTACGTTCATCTATAGGAGACAAAACGCATCACCTTCCTGAGCGGTATGATGGCTGCGTGGTCCCATGGTGTTTATACTTGCGTACTATTGTTTATACAGATGAATGTAGTACCTTCAGGCATTTGTAAATTGCTCCCAAGGATGAACCAGACTTGGGGAGGGCTATAAAAAAAAATCTGAGGTCTTGGCTGATTTCTTTTGATTTTCCCATGTGCCCAGTGATGTATGCCGGCGTTGTGGAGGCCTGTTGTCTGCTCAGCTCTAACTAGAGAGGTTTGTGAGGTACCGGAGAGATGGAACATGACAACAGAATATGCAAAACCCCAAAAATACTTTGCTGCAGGGCACAGATTTTTAATGATGAATATATTCATTATGGAATGAGGTCATTATGCTTTTGTTGTTGTGGATAGTACACATTCATCATAAATCCACTCAAGAACAAGTCTGTTGTCCTGCTTTACAGCATGACCTGGGTGTAGCTTTTACAAAGTTAACAATTATATAAACATGGACACACACACAGAGGGTTGGGAGTAACTGATTACATGTAATCTGATTGCAAAAAAACTTGAACTGTAATCAGTTACGTTACCAGCAAAAAAAGATTCTAATCAGATTACAGATACTTTTGAAAAACTATATGATTATTTAGAAAGAATGTGTGCAAAGAAAATACATTATGACACCTTTCTGTTGTCTCAGTGATATTCAATTCATAATTGAAAAAAGGCACAAGTTTAAATTTGTTCCACAGGAGCAAATCTGACTCCAATGCAGAGACCACAACTCAGAGACCACAACTCAGAGACCACAACTCAGAGACCACAACTCAGAGACCACAACTCAGAGACCACAACTCAGAGACCACAACTCAGAGACCACAACTCAGAGACCACAACTCAGAGACCACAACTCAGAGACCACAACTCAGAGACCACAACTCAGAGACCACAACTCAGAGACCACTATGATGACACAAAAAAATGTGTTTGATGGATCCTGTTTGTCTTCTTCTAATGCCTCTTAAAGGAAAAGTCATCCAAAAGTTACGTTACCAATTAAAATGTTGGACAGATAACTAGTAACTTTAACGGATTACATTTAGGAAATAACCTACCCACACACACACACACACACACACACACACACATACACATACACATACACATACACATACACATACACATACACACACACACACACACACACACACACACACACACACACACACACACACACACACACACACACACACACACACACTCACACACACACACACACACACACACACACACACTACACACACACACACACACACACACCTACATTTGTCAAAAAATTTGAGACAAATGTTGTGTAAATGTTTTCTATTTTCACCCAGATATACGAGCCTGTAATCAAACATTTTATGCTAATTGTATTTGTTTATGAGCAAATGAACGTCAGGGATGCAAAACAAATGATGCTGTGAGTGCACACTGCACACTGCACACTGCACACTGCACACTGCACACTGCACACTGCACACTGCACACTGCACACTGCACACTGCACACTGCACACAGCATGATGGGATTCCTGAAGAATTCATTAGTTGTTTACAGGTAATTAGAGGTTATAATTAAGGTGATTAGTGTGCATGACGCAGACACGCACACATACATACACACACGCATGCATGAAGGCACAAACGTACGCGCACACACACACGCACACACACTAAATCAAAGGATCTAATTCTCCCCTGTACTTCCCTCTCTGGGTTTCTGTGTCATTATGGAAAGTGCTGACATAGTTGTCTGCTATAACCCAAGCATTGGATGTAGAGAGTTTGGTAACACGTCATTTTAATAATAATAAACCTTTTATACGGCATTTACAAGGCAATTACAAACCGTTTGCTCACCATTTATGAATTAGTACTTATATATATATTTATATATATATTTCTTTAAAAAAATTATACTTTGCTGTTCCACCTCACTTCTACCAACACGTCTACTGCACCACTAGGGGCGCAAAATCTCTAGACCACATAAAGGCATACAAGGCCCTCCCTTGTCCTCCCTTCGGCACACCTGACCATGACTCCATTCTCATGCTTCCTATTTACAAAAAAAGCTCAAACAGGAAGCACCAGTGATGCGCTCAATATGGAAGTGGTCGGATGAAGCAGACGAGGCTACAAGACTGTTTTGCCAGTACAGACTGGGATTGTTCTGGGATTCATTCATAAACAGGCTTTATCAATAAGTGATCACAGGCTTTATCAATAAGTGCATTGACAATGTCATCACAGGCTTTATCAATAAGTGCATTGACAATGTCATCCCCACAGTGACTAAAAGAACATATCCAAATGAAAAACCATGGCTTACACGTGATATCTGCGCTAAGCTAAAGGCTAGAGCTATGGCTTACAGGTGATATCTGTGCTAAGCTAAAGGCTAGAGCTATGGCTTACAGGTGATATCTGCGCTAAGCTAAAGGCTAGAGCTATGGCTTACAGGTGATATCTGTGCTAAGCTAAAGGCTAGAGCTATGGCTTACAGGTGATATCTGTGCTAAGCTAAAGGCTAGAGCTATGGCTTACAGGTGATATCTGTGCTATGCTAAAGGCTAGAGCTATGGCTTACAGGTGATATCTGTGCTAAGCTAAAGGCTAGAGCTATGGCTTACAGGTGATATCTGCGCTAAGCTAAAGGCTAGAGCTATGGCTTACAAGGAAAGAGACACACAGTACAAGAAAGACCACTACGACCTCTGAAGAGACATCAAACATGCAAAAGGAAAATATAGGAGGAAGGTAGAATCCTATTACACTGGCTCCCACGCTCGTCGTATGTGGCAGGGCTTGCAGACGATAACAGATTACAAAGGGAAACCCAGCCTTAGTGGCCCAGTGATGCAGAACTCCCAAATGAGCTAAATGCTTTTATGCTCACTTTGAGGAATATAACACTGTGGCTTGCATGAAAGCCCCTGTTTTTCTGGATGACTGTGTGATCTCGCTCTCTGTGGCCAATGGGAGCAAAACGCTTAAACACATTAACAATCACGAAGGCTGTCGGGCCAGACGGAATACCAGGGCACATTCTCAAAGCATGTGCAAACCAGCTGCAAGTGTCTTCACAGACATCTGTCCTTGTCCCAGTCTTTAATTCCAACATGTTTCAAGCTGACTACGAATCTCAACTCAACGGCTCAGACACAAGAGGCATGTGGCAGGGTCTACAGTCAATCACGGACTACAAGAAGAAACCCAGCCCAGTCACGGACCAGGATGTCTTGCTCCCAGGCAGACTAAATAACTTTTTTGCCCGCTTTGAGGACAATACAGTGCCACTGACACGGCCTGCAACGAAAACATGCGGTCTCTCCTTCACTGCAGCCGAGGTGAGTAAGACATTTAAACGTGTTAACCCTCGCAAGGCTGCAGGCCCAGACGGCATCCCCAGCCGCGCCCTCAGAGCATGCGCAGACCAGCTGGCCGGTGTGTTTACGGACATATTCAATCAATCCCTATACCAGTCTGCTGTTCCCACATGCTTCAAGAGGGCCACCATTGTTCCTGTTCCCAAGAAAGCTAAGGTAACTGAGCTAAACGACTACCGCCCCGTAGCACTCACTTCCGTCATCATGAAGTGCTTTGAGAGACTAGTCAAGGACCATATCACCTCCACCCTACCTGACACCCTAGACCCACTCCAATTTGCTTACCGCCCAAATAGGTCCACAGACGATGCAATCTCAACCACACTGCACACTGCCCTAACCCATCTGGACAAGAGGAATACCTATGTGAGAATGCTGTTCATCGACTACAGCTCGGCATTCAACACCATAGTACCCTCCAAGCTCGTCATCAAGCTCGAGACCCTGGGTCTCGACCCCGCCCTGTGCAACTGGGTACTGGACTACCTGACGGTCCGCCCCCAGGTGGTAAGGGTAGGCAACAACATCTCCTCCTCGCTGATCCTCAACACGGGGGATCCTCAACACGGGGGCCCCACAAGGGTGCGTTCTGAGCCCTCTCCTGTACTTCCTGTTCACCAACGACTGCGTGGCCACGCACGCCTCCAACTCAATCATCAAGTTTGCGGACGACACAACAGTGGTAGGCTTGATTACCAACAACGATGAGACGGCCTACAGGGAGGAGGTGAGGGCCCTCAGAGTGTGGTGTCAGGAAAATAACCTCACACTCAACGTCAACAAAACTAAGGAGATGATTGTGGACTTCAGGAAACAGCAGAGGGAACACCCCCCCCTATCCACATCGATGGAACAGTAGTGGATAGGGTAGCAAGTTTTAAGTTCCTCGGCATACACATCACAGACAAACTGAATTGGTCCACTCACACTGACAGCGTCGTGAAGAAGGCGCAGCAGCGCCTCTTCAACCTCAGGAGGCTGAAGAAATTCGGCTTGTCACCAAAAGCACTCACAAACTTCTACAGATGCACAATCGAGAGCATCCTGGCGGGCTGTATCACCGCCTGGTACGGCAACTGCTCCGCCCTCAACCGTAAGTCTCTCCAGAGGGTAGTGAGGTCTGCACAACGCATCACCGGGGGCAAACTACCTGCCCTCCAGGACACCTACACCACCCGATGTTACAGGAAGGCCATAAAGATCATCAAGGACATCAACCACCCGAGCCACTGCCTGTTCACCCCGCTATCATCCAGAAGGCGAGGTCAGTACAGGTGCATCAAAGCTGGGACTGAGAGACTGAAAAAACAGCTTCTATCTCAAGGCCATCAGACTGTTACACAGCCACCACTAACATTGAGTGGCTGCTGCCAACACACTGACATTGACACTGACCCAACTCCAGCCACTTTAATAATGGGAATTGATGGGAAATTATGTAAATATATCACTAGCCACTTTAAACAATGCTACCTTATATAATGTTACTTACCCTACATTATTCATCTCATATGCATGCGTATATACTGTACTCTATATCATCGACTGCATCCTTATGTAATACATGTATCACTAGCCACTTTAACTATGCCACTTTGCTTACTTTGTCTACATACTCATCTCATATGTATATACTGTACTCGATACCATCTACTGTATGCTGCCCTGTACCATCACTCATTCATATATCATTATGTACATATTCTTTATCCCCTTACACTGTGTATAAGACAGTAGTTTTGGAATTATTAGTTAGATTACTTGTTGGTTATTACTGCATTGTCGGAAATAGAAGAACAAGCATTTCGCTACACTCGCATTAACATCTGCTAACCATGTGTATGTGACAAATAAAATTGGATTTGATTTGATTGTCTCTGTTCTCAATAGTTCCAAGGTAGCCTGCATAAATGACTATCGCCCTGTAGCACTTACATCTGTAATTATGAAGTGCTTTGAAAGGCTGGTCATGACACACATCAACACCATAATCCCAGACACTCTAGACAGACTCTCAATTGCAATTCACACTGGCCTCTTCCACCTGGACAAATGGGGAAATAACTACATTATGTTAGAAGGATGTTATTCAACTCCATAGTCCCCTCCAAGCTCATCACCAACTCAATATTATGAAGGTGTTCCTAATGTTTGGTATACTCAGTACATACACACCATATACACACTTACTCACACACAATACATTGACAATCCCACACAAAACCCCCACACATTCACATACACTACATACGCACACACACACAACACACACACACATACAGTAGAAACATGACACACACATACATACACATTACACACACATGCACACTTTTACACTCATAATTTTCCATTTTACTATCATGATGCCTAGTCACTTAATCCTGCCTTCATGTACATATATACCTCAAATAACTTGTACCACTGCAGAATGATCAGGTACTGCTAATCCCTGTATATAGTTCTACATTGATTTGGTACTGGTACTCCTTGTATATAGCTCTACATTGACCTGGTACTGGTACTCCCTGTATATAGCTCCACATTGACCTGGTACTGGTACTCCCTGTATATAGCTCCACATTGACCTGGTACTGGTACTCCCTGTATATAGCTCCACATTGACCTGGTACTGGTACTCCCTGTATATAGCTCCACATTGACCTGGTACTGGTACTCCCTGTATATAGCTCTATGTTGATCTGGTACTGGTACTCCCTGTATATAGTTCTACATTGATCTGGTACTGGTACTCCCTGTATAGAGCTCCACATTGATCTGGTACTGGTACTCCCTGTATATAGCTCCACATTGACTTGGTACTGGTACTCCCTGTATATAGCTCCACATTGATCTGGTACTGGTACTCCCTGGAAATAGCTCCACATAGATCAAATACATTTAAACTCAGTTTTTCACAATTCCTGACGTTTAATCATAGTAAAAATTCCCTGTCTTAGGTCAGTTAGGATCACCACTTTATTTTAAGAATGTGAAAAGTCAGAATAATAGTAGAGAGAAGGATTTACATTTACATTACATTTAAGTCATTTAGCAGACGCTCTTATCCAGAGCGACTTACAAATTGGTGCATTCACCTTATGACATCCAGTGGAACAGCCACTTTACAATAGTGCATCTACATATTTTAAGGGGGGGGGGTGAGAAGGATTACTTTATCCTATCCTAGGTATTCCTTAAAGAGGTGGGGTTTCAGGTGTCTCCGGAAGGTGGTGATTGATTCCGCTGTCCTGGCGTCGTGAGGGAGTTTGTTCCACCATTGGGGAGCCAGAGCAGCGAACAGTTTTGACTGGGCTGAGCGGGAGCTGTACTTCCTCAGTGGTAGGGAGGCGAGCAGGCCAGAGGTGGATGAACGCAGTGCCCTTATTTGGGTGTAGGGCCTGATCAGAGCCTGGAGGTACTGAGGTGCCGTTCCCCTCACAGCTCCGTAGGCAAGCACCATGGTCTTGTAGCGGATGCGAGCTTCAACTGGAAGCCAGTGGAGAGAGTGGAGGAGCGGGGTGACGTGAGAGAACTTGGGAAGGTTGAACACCAGACGGGCTGCGGCGTTCTGGATGAGTTGTAGGGGTTTAATGGCACAGGCAGGGAGCCCAGCCAACAGCGAGTTGCAGTAATCCAGACGGGAGATGACAAGTGCCTGGATTAGGACCTGTGCCGCTTCCTGTGTGAGGCAGGGTCGTACTCTGCGGATGTTGTAGAGCATGAACCTACAGGAACGGGCCACCGCCTTGATGTTAGTTGAGAACGACAGGGTGTTGTCCAGGATCACGCCAAGGTTCTTAGCGCACTGGGAGGAGGACACAATGGAGTTGTCAACCGTGATGGCGAGATCATGGAACGGGCAGTCCTTCTTCCCGGGAGGAAGAGCAGCTCCGTCTTGCCGAAGTTCAGCTTGAGGTGGTGATCCGTCATCCACACTGATATGTCTGCCAGACATGCAGAGATGCGATTCGCCACCTGGTCATCAGAAGGGGAAAGGAGAAGATTAATTGTGTGTCGTCTGCATAGCAATGATAGGAGAGACCATGTGAGGTTATGACAGAGCCAAGTGACTTGGTGTATAGCGAGAATAGGAGAGGGCCTAGAACAGAGCCCTGGGGGACACCAGTGGTGAGAGCGCATGGTGAGGAGACAGATTCTCGCCACGCCACCTGGTAGGAGCGACCTGTCAGGTAGGACGCAACCAAGCGTGGGCCACGCCGGAGATGCCCAACTCGGAGAGGGTGGAGAGGAGGATCTGATGGTTCACAGTATCGAAGGCAGCCGATAGGTCTAGAAGGATGAGAGCAGAGGAGAGAGAGTTAGCTTTAGCGGTGCGGAGCGCCTCCGTGATACAGAGAAGAGCAGTCTCAGTTGAATGACTAGTCTTGAAACCTGACTGATTTGGATCAAGAAGGTCATTCTGAGAGAGATAGCGGGAGAGCTGACCAAGGACGGCACGTTCAAGAGTTTTGGAGAGAAAAGAAAGAAGGGATACTGGTCTGTAGTTGTTGACATCGGAGGGATCGAGTGTAGGTTTTTTCAGAAGGGGTGCAACTCTCGCTCTCTTGAAGACGGAAGGGACGTAGCCAGCGGTCAGGGATAAGTTGATGAGCGAGGTGAGGTAAGGAGAAGGTCTCCGGAAATGGTCTGGAGAAGAGAGGAGGGGATAGGGTCAAGCGGGCAGGTTGTTGGGCGGCCGGCCGTCACAAGACGCGAGATTTCATCTGGAGAGAGAGGGGAGAAAGAGGTCAGAGCACAGGGTAGGGCACTGTGAGCAGAACCAGCGGTGTCGTTTGACTTAGCAAACGAGGATCGGATGTCGTCGACCTTCTTTTCAAAATGGTTGACGAAGTCATCTGCAGAGAGGGAGGAGGGGGGAGGGGGAGGAGGATTCAGGAGGGAGGAGAAGGTGGCAAAGAGCTTCCTAGGGTTAGAGGCAGATGCTTGGAATTTAGAGTGGTAGAAAGTGGCTTTAGCAGCAGAGACAGAGGAGGAAAATGTAGAGAGGAGGGAGTGAAAGGATGCCAGGTCCGCAGGGAGGCGAGTTTTCCTCCATTTCCGCTCGGCTGCCCGGAGCCCTGTTCTGTGAGCTCGCAATGAGTCGTCAAGCCACGGAGCGGGAGGGGAGGACCGAGCCGGCCTGGAAGATAGGGGACATAGAGAGTCAAAGGATGCAGAAAGGGAGGAGAGGAGGGTTGAGGAGGCAGAATCAGGAGATAGGTTGGAGAAGGTTTGAGCAGAGGGAAGAGATGATAGGATGGAAGAGGAGAGAGTAGCGGGGGAGAGAGAGCGAAGGTTGGGACGGCGCGATACCATCCGAGTAGGGGCAGTGTGGGAAGTGTTGGATGAGAGCGAGAGGGAAAAGGATACAAGGTAGTGGTCGGAGACTTGGAGGGGAGTTGCAATGAGGTTAGTGGAAAAACAGCATCTAGTAAAGATGAGGTCGAGCGTATTGCCTGCCTTGTGAGTAGGGGGAAGGTGAGAGGGTGAGGTCAAAAGAGGAGAGGAGTGGAAAGAAGGAGGCAGAGAGGAATGAGTCAAAGGTAGACGTGGGGAGGTTAAAGTCACCCAGAACTGTGAGAGGTGAGCCATCCTCAGGAAAGGAGCTTATCAAGGCATCAAGCTCATTGATGAACTCTCCGAGGGGACCTGGAGGGCGATAAATGATAAGGATGTTAAGCTTGAAAGGGCTGGTAACTGTGACAGCATGAAATTCAAAGGAGGCGATAGACAGATGGGTAAGGGGAGAAAGAGAGAATGACCACTTGGGAGAGATAAGGATCCCGATGCCACCACCCCGCTGACCAGAAGCTCTCGGGGTGTGCGAGAACACGTGGGCGGACGAAGAGAGAGCAGTAGGAGTAGCAGTGTTATCTGTGGTGATCCATGTTTCTGTCAGTGCCAAGAAGTCGAGGGACTGGAGGGAGGCATAGGCTGAGATGAACTCTGCCTTGTTGGCTGCAGATCGGCAGTTCCAGAGGCTACCGGAGACCTGGAACTCCACGTGGGTCGTGCGCGCTGGGATCACCAGATTAGGGTGGCAGCGGCCACGCGGTGTGGAGCATTTGTATGGTCTGTGCAGAGAGGAGAGAACAGGGATAGACAGACACATAGTTGACAGGCTACAGAAGAGGCTACGCTAATGCAAGGAGATTGGAATGACAAGTGGACTACACGTCTCAAATGTTCAGAAAGTTAAGCTTACGTAGCAAGAATCTTATTGACTAAAATGATTAAAATGATACAGTACTGCTGAAGTAGGCTAGCTGGCAGTGGCTGCGTTGTTGACTTTGTAGGCTAGCTGGCAGTGGCTGCGTTGTTGACACTACACTAATCAAGTTGTTCCGTTGAGTGTAATAGTTTCTACAGTGCTGCTATTCGGGGCTAGCTGGCTAGCTAGCAGTGTTGATTACGTTACGTTGCGTTAAAAGAACGACAACAATTATCTTTGATACACAGACGGCTATGTAGCTAGCTATGTAGCTAGCTACGATCAAACAAATCAAACCGTTGTGCTGTAATGAAATGAAATGAAAAATGTGATACTACCTGTGGAGCGAAGCGGAATGCGACCGGGTTGTTGAGTGCGGAAGTTCTATTCAGTAGACGTTGGCTAGCTGTTGGCTAGCTAGCAGTGTCTCCTACGTTAAGGACGACAAATAGCTGGCTAGCTAACCTCAGTAAATTAAGATAATCACTCTAAGACTACACGCTCTAAACTACACAATTATCTTGGATACGAAGACAGCAAAGACAACTATGTAGCTAGCTAACACTACACTAATCAAGTCGTTCAGTTGAGTGTAATAGTTTCTACAGTGCTGCTATTCGGTAGACGGTGGACGTATGCTAGCTGGCTAGCTGCTGGGCAGATAGCAGTGTAGACTACGTTAGGACGACGAAATACAAGTTGCAATAGAAGTGCTGACTGTTTCACTATGTTGTCCTCTTTCTTTTCCTTTTTCTTCTGTCCTTCTTTTGTCCTTATTTTGTCTTCCTTTCTTCTGTTAACTAGATATTTTTTGTTTTGATTTTGATTTATTTCAGCTTTTCGTTCTTTCATCACATTCCCAGTGGGTCAGACGTTTACATACACTCAATTAGTATTTGGTAGCATTGCCTTTAATTGTTTAACTTGGGTCAAACATTTCGGGTAGCCTTCCAAAAGCTTCCCACAATAAGTTGGGTGAATTTTGGCCCATTGAGTCAGGTTAGTAGTCAGGATAATCAGGATCATCAGTCACCACCTACAATCTACCCAGAACCCCTGTCTAAGCCAATGAGTCAGGTTAGTAGGCCTCCTTGCTTGCACACGCTTTTTCAGTTCTGCCCACACGTTTTCTATGGGATTGAGGTCATGGCTTTGTGATGGCCACTCCAATACCTTGACTTTGTTGTCCTTAACCATTTTGCCACAACTTTGGAAGTATGCTTGGGGTCATTGTCCATTTGGAAGACCCATTTGCGACCAAGCTTTAACTTTAACTGATGTCTTGAGACATATATACACATAATTTTCCTTTCTCATGAATACATCTATTTTGTGAAGTCCACCAGTCCCTCCTGCAGCAAAGCACCCCCACAACATTATGCTGCCACCCACGTGCTTCACGGTTGGGATGGTGTTCTTCGGCTTGCAAGCCTCCCCCTTTTTCCTCCAAACATAACGATGGTCCTTAAGGCCAAACAGTTCTATTTTTGTTTTGTTTTTTTGGACATTTCCCCAAAAAGTACGATCTTTGTCACCATGTGCAGTTGTAAACCGTAGTCTGGCTCTTTTATGGCGGTTTTGGAGCAGTGGCTTCTTCCTTGCTGAGTGGCCTTTCAGGTTATGTCGATATAGGACTCGTTGTACTGTGGATATAGATACTTTTGTACCTGTTTCATCCAACATCTTCACAAGGTTGTTCTGGGATTGATTTGCACTTTTCGTACCAAAGTACGTTCATCTATAGGAGACAGAACACGTCTCCTTTCTGAGCGGTATGATGGCTGCGTGGTCCCATGGTGTTTAAAACCTACACTCCATCCCTCCGATGTCAACAATTACAGACCAGTATCCCTTCTTTCTTTTCTCTCCAAAACTCTTGAACGTGCCGTCCTTGGCCAGCTCTCCCGCTATCTCTCTCTGAATGACCTTCTTGATCCAAATCAGTCAGGTTTCAAGACTAGTCATTCAACTGAGACTGCTCTCCTCTGTATCACGGAGGCGCTCCGCACTGCTAAAGCTAACTCTCTCTCCTCTGCTCTCATCCTTCTAGATCTATCGGCTGCCTTCGATACTGTGAACCATCAGATCCTCCTCTCCACCCTCTCCGAGTTGGGCATCTCCGGCGCGGCCCACGCTTGGATTGCGTCCTACCTGACAGGTCGCTCCTACCAGGTGGCGTGGCGAGAATCTGTCTCCTCACCACGCGCTCTCACCACTGGTGTCCCCCAGGCCTCTGTTCTAGGCCCTCTCCTATTCTCGCTATACACCAAGTCACTTGGCTCTGTCATAACCTCACATGGTCTCTCCTATCATTGCTATGCAGACGACACACAACTAATCTTCTCCTTTCCCCCTTCTGATGACCAGGTGGCGAATCGCATCTCTGCATGTCTGGCAGACATATCAGTGTGGATGACGGATCACCACCTCAAGCTGAACCTCGGCAAGACGGAGCTGCTCTTCCTCCCGGGGAAGGACTGCCCGTTCCATGATCTCGCCATCACGGTTGACAACTCCATTGTGTCCTCCTCCCAGAGCGCTAAGAACCTTGGCGTGATCCTGGACAACACCCTGTCGTTCTCAACCAACATCAAGGCGGTGGCCCGTTCCTGTAGGTTCATGCTCTACAACATCCGCAGAGTACGACCCTGCCTCACACAGGAAGCGGCGCAGGTCCTAATCCAGGCACTTGTCATCTCCCGTCTGGATTACTGCAACTCGCTGTTGGCTGGGCTCCCTGCCTGTGCCATTAAACCCCTTCAACTCATCCAGAACGCCGCAGCCCTGTCTGGTGTTCAACCTTCCCAAGTTCTCTCACGTCACCCCGCTCCTCCGTTCTCTCCACTGGCTTCCAGTTGAAGCTCGCATCCGCTACAAGACCATGGTGCTCGCCTACGGAGCTGTGAGGGAACGGCACCTCAGTACCTCCAGGCTCTGATCAGGCCCTACACCCAAACAAGGGCACTGCGTTCATCCACCTCTGGCCTGCTCGCCTCCCTACCACTGAGGAAGTACAGCTCCCGCTCAGCCCAGTCAAAACTGTTCGCTGCCCTGGCCCCCAATGGTGGAACAAACTCCCTCACGACGCCAGGACAGCGGAGTCAATCACCACCTTCCGGAGACACCTGAAACCCCACCTCTTTAAGGAATACCTAGGACAGGATAAGTAATCCCTCTCACCCCCCCTTTAAGATTTAGATGCACTATTGTAAAGTGACTGTTCCACTGGATGTCATAAGGTGAATGCACCAATTTGTAAGTCGCTCTGGATAAGAGCGTCTGCTAAATGACTTAAATGTAAATGTAAATGTTTATACTTGCGTACTATTGTTTGTACAGATGAACGTGGTACCTTCAGGCGTTTGGAAATTGCTCCCAAGGATGAACCAGACTTGTGGAGGTCAACAATCTTGGCTGATTTCATTTGATTTTCCCATGATGTCAAGCAAAGAGGTACTGAGTTTGAAGGTAGGCCCTGAAATATATCCACAGGTACACCTCCAATTGACTCAAATGATGACAATTAGCCTATCAGAAGATTATTTTTTACACACTGTTTAAAGGCACAGTCAATTTAGTGTATGTAAACTTCTGACCCACTGGAATTGTGATACAGTGAATTATAAATGAAATAATCTGTCTATAAACAGTTGTTGGAAAAATGACTTGTGTCATGCACAAAGTAGATGTCCTAACCGACTTGCCAAAACCATAGTTTGATAACAAGACATTTGTGGAGTGGTTTGTTAACAAGACATTTGTGGAATGACTTCAACCTAAGTGTATGTACACTTCTGACTTCAACTGTATAACTTCAAAGGGGACGTGCATCTTCAACTAACTGTCTTGAGTTCAAAAGTCTTCTTAGTACACTCTATTGTGATGATCATACTTAGCGTGATCCTCATTGTCTCAGTCCAGCTCGGAGGTCGGTTCATCACCCTGGCTCTGAAACCAGAAGGGACACTTCCCAGCAGGACTCCTGTCCTACCCACCGCTCCCAGAAGGCCATGCTCCAGCCATGTGTCCATCAGCGCTCTCGGATGCATCTCGTTTGTGACCCTGTCATCCCGTTTGAAGCACCACTCGCTGTCCAACCTCCTCTCCGCTCGCTGATGAGCCATGTGACCTTTTTCCCTGTCAGGTGTCGCGCTCCCTTAAGTCAGGGTAGCGGACGCCGTGTCACAACGGGGCCTCCTCAGCCTCTTTTGACTCAATGAACGTTCCCCAGCGTTCCTGTTTGTTCTCATCGAGTGGCTGCTTTAGAGTGAAACGGGACCTGACGAGAGATGACAGCTGTGACACAGCGGTGACACTGACTGGGCGTTCTGGCGCAGGTCGAGGCAAAGAGGGTGAGGTTGCCTGGGCGCAGTGGGAGGTGTCCCAAGAAGACGGGCCACACATTGTTCATTATCCAGGCGGTGGTGGACAGCTGCCAAGATGAAAGCTGAGAAGAGGCTGTGTGGTGACACCCCCAGACTGCAGGAAGGACAGTGTGGAGGCAGGGCCAGTCAACTCGGTTTAGAGACTTTACTCCACACACTGAACTGAGAAAGAGGGAGGGAGGGAGAGAGAGAGAAAGAGAGGGAGCGGGGGAGAGATAGAGAGAGAGAAGACAGGGGGATTGCCCTTATGCCCATATCCCATCCGTACATGAAGTAGCACTGTGCCACTGAGACCAGGCACTGAGACTTTTATTAACCAAAGATACAGTATTTGTATGAGTATGTTCATCTGTGTGTGTGTTTGTACGTGAGTGCATCCATGTGTGTGCGCATCTGTGTGTAAGTCAAAGTGTGTGAACGTGCGTTTGTGTGTGTGTGTGTATGGGTGTGTGCATGTGTGTGTAAGTCAATGTGTGTGTAAGTCAATGTGTGTGTAAGTCAATGTGTGTGTAAGTCAATGTGTGTGTAAGTCAATGTGTGTGAACGTGCGTTTGTGTGTGTGTTTGTATGGGTGTGTGCGTCTATGTGTAACATCTGTATGTGTAACAGGGAGTGTAGGCTATGTCTGTCCACTGTGTTCCCACTGTGTTATAACCCTTTCCTTCTCCCTCATTACTTTCCTCATGGTGGGTTGAGCATACAGCACACAGCAGAACACAGCACTCACACCGTTGCCTCATCTAGTCAGGGCTGACTGGGACACCATAGCAGGCTTCTTCCAGTGGTCTACCCCAGGGCTACTCACCCCCAACTGTCACAGGACTGTATGTACCAGCAGTGCAGGGGTCAGTCCACCCCACACACTAACTCCCTCTGTCCACCACCATCATGTATTATAGTAGAAACACACCAGAGCTTTTCCATAAATTAACTACCCACTGTGGCATTCCTTTCAGAGTACTTTACACTACAGTATGTGGTAGTTTTGCATGATAAGTCATCTTGATAGTTGATAGTCATGATGGCATTAAGGCTTATTTTCAGTGTGCCTTGACTTTTAGTGGGCGTACACAGGAGAATTGTGGTTGGGTTTTAAGGATTTATATCTATTTCAATGGCCACCAAGCCAATGGTAATATCCTGTCATGCAGGGATGGACAGAGGGGGTATTTGTGATTGTGAAACAACCAGACTACAGTATAACATCCACACACAGCCAAACGACAGATACCAGCCCAGCAAACAACCACCACACCCACAATCCATTTTTATTGTGTTTGAGCAGCCGTCTTATATTTCCTGGCCTCCCTAGCACCACACACACAGGGCACTCCAAACAAAACATCCATACTATCGACCGGCCAATGTCACCACAATTACTCTTCCCAAACAGCCATTGAGGACAAATTACATCTGCACTGCCTTTTCACCCGGTCACTCCGGCTGAGCAGAGCTATCTCCCTCCACTTCTCTCTCTCCTATCTCCCTCCACTCCTCTCTCCTATCTCCCTCCACTTCTCTCTCCTATCTCCCTCCACCCTCTCTCCTATCTCCCTCCACTCCTCTCTGCTATCTCCCTCCACTCCCTCCTCCTATCTCCCTCCCACTCCTCTCTGCTCTCTATCTCCCTCCACTCCTCTCTCCTATCTCCCTCCACTCCACTCTCTCCTATCTCCCTCCACTTCTCTATCCTACCTCTCTTGTACCCCAGAGTCTCAGGGACAGGATAGCAGAGAGGGGACAGGGGACAAGTGAGAGGGATAAGGGGACAGGGGACAAGGCAGAAGTATGAGGAGCTGTTCAGTGAAGCAAGTTCACATGACAACGTAGTGTATTTGACGAGAGGCTTATAACTGGCTCAATTATTCTTATACTATCTAGTATTATAGGTATTTTCTAGTATACCTATTATCTTACTTTCCACCAAATCCCAAAGAAGCAGGAGGTGGAGGATTGGTCCACAGCTAGGCTTATAGTGGTAAGAGGTATAGTCTAATGATGCTCTGAGCGAAACCACTTCCCATGTCGACACGAACACAGCAGCACAACTAACACAAGAAGTCCTCTGGTACGCTGCATTGATTTTGCTGTCTGATGCAGCGACCCAATCATTTATTCACTATTGGCAGCTGGCTATAGCAGGAGCCTGCTTTTAATGCTCTTAGCTATTACATTTATTTTTAGTAATCTTGGAGAAAGTTATCCCCTTCAGTAGCAGACAAAATGATTTCATTTCTCACTTTAACTGACCCAAGAAGACATTTTCAATGACTTCTAGTGCAGGTGGCATATACCTTTAAATGTCTGAGTTTCAGACTGTCTGGGTCTCAATCTGATCATCAGTCACCACCTACAATCTACCCAGAACCCCTGTCTAAGCCAATGAGAGGCAGTGTTATACAATTATTACCCAATAATCCCTTCACACACTGGAACATTCTCAGCTCTTAGTTGATCAATATGATAAAACGTTTAATGTTCCCCCTCAAGCTCAGCAGCCATTGACAGTAGCAGCCATCGTATCTACAGCTGGGCAAGCCTATCCATATTACTCTTAAATAAAAATAAAGTTCGTGCCCGAAATGTATTCTTGTGCACGAGGACTTCTCTGCATCCAAAGCTGTAGTCTTGATCCATCATAAACTCAAACGTCTCTCTCTCTCTCTCTCTCTCTCTCTCTCTCTCTCTCTCTCTCTCTCTCTCTCTCTCTCTCTCTCTCTCTCTCTCTCTCTCTCTCTCTCTCTCTCTCTCTCTCTCTCTCTCTCTCTCTCTCTCTCTCTCTCTCTCTCTCTCTCTCTCTCTCTCTCTCTCTCCTCTCTCTCTCTCTCTCTCTCTCTCTCTCTCATCATATTAATTATGATCTAAAAGCAAAACTGATCCTAGGTCAACTATCCTACTCTGAGACCCAGATGAAGAAACCCATCAGGATTAGACTGTAAAGTCATCAGCAGTGTGAGGCTGTGGCATGTGGTCATCAGTCACTGTGTGATTATTCCCCCACTGGCACTAATGAGCCACGGCTGCACTCAGAACCTATTGCAGGCAAATTACACCTCCAGGGGGAGGTGCTACTGGCTGCTGTCTAGCCGCTTATCACCGCAAAATAATCACCTGGTTTTATTCTGGACTTGTAGTCTTAGACCCAGGTGGGAAGTGAGATATTGTCTAATGGGAGATAGGGATTGAATATTTAATGATTCAATGATTTAGCTGTACTGTAGAAGCATAGATCTGCAATAGTTTTAGTGTGCCAATATATGCCATCTGCCTGGTTCAGATTCCTACTCTGCTTGGTGTGAGGGATTGGTTACTGGAGAGGACTGGTAGAAAGAAGGAAAAAACAGTGATGGGGGAGAGAGAAGAGGTTCAAAAACTATCAGTAGCTCTTTATTTAAAGGACCTGTAATAAACCATTTATAAGGCATTTATAAATTGTGTGTTCAGTCTGTTTATTCATTATTACTTTGGTCATCTATGAACGCTTGAACATCTTGAAGAACAATCTGGCCTTAATGGCCATGTACTCTTATAATCTCCACCCGGCACAGCCAGCAGAGGACTGGCCACCCTCAGAGCCTGCTTCCTCTTTAGGTTTCTTCCTTAGGTTCTATGCCTTTCTAGGGAGTTTTTCCTAGCCACTGTGCTTCTACGGTACATCTGTATTGCTTGCTGTTTGGGGTTTTAGGCTGGGTCTCTGCTGATGTAAAAGGGCTTTATAAATGTTTTGGAGGACCAGTGTAATGTATCACAAAAGATGGGCATGCCATTGGTAGACATTCCTGCAGTACCTGGTAAAAACAAATCACACAAACACAGGATGTTTAAGGAAATCAAATCAAATACATTTATATTTGTATCATGCGCCGAATACAACTGGTGACAAGAAGGGCAGCAAAGAAGCCACTTCTCTCCAGGAAAAACATCAGGGACAAACTGATATTCTGCAAAAGGTACAGGGATTGGACTGCTGAGGAGGTAAAGTCATTTTTTCTGATGAATCCCTTTCCGATTGTTGGGGGCATTCGGAAAAAGCTTGTCCGGAGAAGACAAGATGAGCGCTACCATCAGTCCTGTGTCATGCCAACAGTAAAGCATCCTGAGACCATTCATGTGTCGGGTTGCTTCTCAGCCAAGGACTGGGCTCACTCACAATTTTGCCTAAGAACACAGCCATGAATAAAGAATGGTACCAACACATCATGTGAAAGCAACTTCTCCCAACCATCCAGGAACAGTTTGGAACCAACAATGCCTTTTCCAGCATGATGGAGCAAGGCAAAAGTGATAACTAAGTGGCTTGGGAACAAAACATCAATATTTTGGAAACTCCCCAGACCTTAATCCCATTGAGAACTTGTGGTCAATCCTCAAGAGGTGGGTGGACAAACAAAAACACACATATTCTGACAAACTCCAAGCATTGATTATGCAAGAATGGGCTGCCATCAGTCAGGATGTGGAAGTTAGTTGACAGCATGTCAGGCGGATTGCAGAGGTCTTGAAAAGAAGGGTCAACACTGCAAATATTGACCCTTTGCATCAACTTCATGCAATTGTCAATAAAAGCCTTTGACACTTATGAAATGCTTGTAATTATACTTAAGTATTCCATAGTAACATCTGACAACAATATCGAAAGACACTGAAGCAGCAAACTTTGTGGAAATTAATATTTGTGTCATTCTCAAAACCTTTGGCCACGACTGTATACAGAGAGTACCAGTGATCAGGTACTGGTACTCCTGTATATAGCTCCACATTATCTGGTACTGGTACTCTCTATAAGAATGTGGGCCAAAGGTTTTGAGAATGACACAAATATTAATTTCACAAAGTTTGTTGCTTCAGTGTCTTTCGATATTAGATGTTTCCCCAGATGTTACTATGAAACATTTAAGTATATAATTACAAGCATTTCATAATGTCAAAGGCTTTTTATTGACAATTGCATGAAGCTGATGCAAAAGGGTCAATATTTGCAGTGTTGACCCTTCTTTTTCAAGACCTCTGCAATCCGCCCTGACATGCTGTCAACTAACTTCCACATCCTGGAGACTGGATGGCAGCCCATTCTGCATAATCAATGCTTGGAGTTTGTCAGAATATGTGTGTTTTTGTTTGTCCACCCACCTCTTGGAGGATCACCACAAGTTCTCAATGGGATTAAGGTCTGGGAGTTTCCAAAATATTGAGATGTTTTGTTCCCAAGCCACTTAGCGACTTGTCTTGCTCCATCATGCTGGAAAATGTTACTGTTGGTTACCAAACTTGTTCTGATGGTTGGGAGAAGTTGCTTTCTACATGATGTGTTGGTACCATTCTTTATTCATGGCTGTGTTCTTAGGCAAAATTGTGAGTGAGCCCAGTCCCATATTGAGAAGCAACCCGACACATGAATGGTCTCAGGATGCTTTACTGTTGGCATGACACAGGACTGATGGTAGCGCTCATCTTGTCTTCTCGGACAAGCTTTTTCCGAATGCCCCTAACAATCGGAAAGGGGATTCATCAGAAAAAATGACTTTACCTCCTCAGCAGTCCAATCCCTGTACCTTTTGGGAATATCAGTTTGTCCCTGATGTTTTCCTGGAGAGAAGTGGCTTCTTTGCTGCCTTCTTGTCACCAGTTGTATTCGGCGCATGATACAAATATAAATGTATTTGATTTGATTTCCTTAAACATCCTGTGTTTGTGTGATTTGTTTTTACCAGGTACTGCAGGAATGTCTACCAATGGCATGCCCATCTTTTGTGATACATTACACTGGTCACTCAAAACATTTATAAAGCCCTTTTTACATCAGCAGAGACCCAGCCTAAAACCCCAAACAGCAAGCAATACAGATGTACCGTAGAAGCACAGTGGCTAGGAAAAACTCCCTAGAAAGGCATAGAACCTAAGGAAGAAACCTAAAGAGGAAGCAGGCTCTGAGGGTGGCCAGTCCTCTGCTGGCTGTGCGGGTGGAGATTATAAGAGTACATGGCCATTAAGGCCAGATTGTTCTTCAAGATGTTCAAACGTTCATAGATGACAAAGTAATAATGAATAAACAGACTGGAACACACAATTTATAAATGCCTTATAAATGGTTTATTACAGGTCCTTTAAATAAGAGCTACTGATAGTTTTTTGAACCTCTTCTCTCCCCCCATCACTGTTTTTCCTTCTTTCTACCAGTCCTCTCCAGTAACCAATCCTCACACAAGCAGAGTAGGAATCTGGAACCAGGCAGATGGCATATATTGGCACACTAAAACTATTGCAGATCTATGCTTCTACAGTACAGCCTAAATCATTGAATCATTAAATATTCAATCCCTATCTCCCATTAGACAATATCTCACTTCCCACCTGGGTCTAAGACTACAAGTCCAGAATAAAACCAGGATTATTTTGCGGTGATAAGCGGCTAGGGACAAAGCAGCCAGTAGCACCTCCCCCTGGAGGTGTAATTTGCCTGCAATAGGTTCTGAGTGCAGCCGTGGCTCATTAGTGCCAGTGGGGAATAATCACACAGTGACTGATGACCACATGCCACAGCCTCACACTGCTGATGACTTTACAGTCTAATCCTGATGGGTTTCTTCATCTGGGTCTCAGAGTAGGATAGTTGACCTAGGATCAGTTTTGCTTTTAGATCATAATTAATATGATCAGAGAGAGAGAGGAGAGAGAGAGAGAGAGAGAGAGAGAGAGAGAGAGAGAGAGAGAGAGAGAGAGAGAGAGAGAGAGAGAGAGAGAGAGAGAGAGAGAGAGAGAGAGAGAGAGAGAGAGAGAGAGAGAGAGAGAGAGAGAGAGAGAGAGAGAGAGAGAGAGAGAGAGAGAGAGAGGAGGAGAGAGAGAGGAGACGTTTGAGTTTATGATGGATCAAGACTACAGCTTTGGATGCAGAGAAGTCCTCGTGCACAAGAATACATTTCGGGCACGAACTTTATTTTTATTTAAGAGTAATATGGATAGGCTTGCCCAGCTGTAGATACGATGGCTGCTACTGTCAATGGCTGCTGAGCTTGAGGGGGGAACATTAAACGTTTTATCATATTGATCAACTAAGAGCTGAGAATGTTCCAGTGTGTGAAGGGATTATTGGGTAATAATTGTATAACACTGCCTCTCATTGGCTTAGACAGGGGTTCTGGGTAGATTGTAGGTGGTGACTGATGATCAGATTGAGACCCAGACAGTCTGAAACTCAGACATTTAAAGGTATATGCCACCTGCACTAGAAGTCATTGAAAATGTCTTCTTGGGTCAGTTAAAGTGAGAAATGAAATCATTTTGTCTGCTACTGAAGGGGATAACTTTCTCCAAGATTACTAAAAATAAATGTAATAGCTAAGAGCATTAAAAGCAGGCCTTGCTATAGCCAGCTGCCAATAGTGAATAAATGATTGGCCGCTGCATCCAGACAGCAAAATCAATGCAGCGTACCAGAGGACTTCTTGTGTTAGTTGTGCTGCTGTGTTCGTGTCGACATGGGAAGTGGTTTCGCTCAGAGCATCATTAGACTATACCTCTTACCACTATAAGCCTAGCTGTGGACCAATCCTCCACCTCCTGCTTCTTTGGGATTTGGTGGAAAGTAAGATAATAGGTATACTAGAAAATACCTATAATACTAGATAGTATAAGAATAATTGAGCCAGTTATAAGCCTCTCACAAATACACTACGTTTGTCATGTGAACTTGCTTCACTGAACAGCTCCTCATACTTCTGCCTTGTCCCTGTCTTATCCCTCTCACTTGTCCCCTGTCCCCTCTCTGCTATCCTGTCCCTGAGACTCTGGGGTACAAGAGAGGTAGGATAGGAGAAGTGGAGGGAGACAGGAGAGAGGAGTGGAGGGAGATAGGAGAGAGGAGTGGAGGGAGATAGGAGAGAGGAGTGGAGGGAGATAGGAGAGAGGAGTGGAGGGAGATAGCAGGAGGAGTGGAGGAGATAGGAGAGAGAGTGGAGGGAGATAGGAGAGAGAAGTGGAGGGAGATAGGAGAGAGGAGTGGAGGGAGATAGGAGAGAGAAGTGGAGGGAGATAGCTCTGCTCAGCCGAGGACCGGGTGAAAAGGCAGTGCAGATGTAATTTGTCCTCAATGGCTGTTTGGGAAGAGTAATTGTGGTGACATTGGTCGGTCGATAGTATGGATGTTTGTTTGGAGTGCCCTGTGTGTGTGGTGCTAGGGAGGCCAGGAAATATAAGACGGCTGCTCAAACACAATAAAAATGGATTGTGGGGTGTGGTGGTTGTTTGCTGGGCTGGCATCTGTCGTTTGGCTGTGTGTGGATGTTATACTGTAGTCTGTTTCACAATCACAAATACCCCCTCTGTCCATCCCTGCATGACAGGATATTACCATTGGCTTGGTGGCCATTGAAATAGATATAAATCCTTAAAACTCCAACCACAATTCTCCCTGTGTACGCCCACTAAAAGTCAAGGCACACTGAAAAATAAGCCTTAATGCCATCATGACTATCAACTATCAAGATGACTTATCATGCAAACTACCACATACTGTGTAGTGTAAAGTACTTGAAAAGGAATGCAGTGGGTAGTTAATTTATGGAAAAGCTCTGGTGTGTTTTCTACTATAATACATGATGGTGGTGGACAGAGGGAGTTAGTGTGTGGGTGGACTGACCCTGCACTGCTGGTACATACAGTCCTGTGACAGTTGGGGGTGAGTAGCCCTGGGGTAGACCACTGAAGAAGCCTGCTAGGTGTCCCAGTCAGCCCTGACTAGATGAGGCAACGGTGTGAGTGCTGTGTTCTGCTGTGTGCTGTATGCTCAACCCACCATGAGGAAAGTAATGAGGGAGAAGGAAAGGGTTATAACACAGTGGGAACACAGTGGACAGACATAGCCTACACTCCCTGTTACACATACAGATGTTACACATAGACGCACACACCCATACAAACACACACACAAACGCACGTTCACACACATTGACTTACACACACATTGACTTACACACATTGACTTACACACACATTGACTTACACACACATTGACTTACACACATGCACACACCCATACACACACACACAAAACGCACGTTCACACACTTTGACTTACACACAGATGCGCACACACATGGATGCACTCACGTACAAACACACACAGATGAACATACTCATACAAATACTGTATCTTTGGTTAATAAAAGTCTCAGTGCCTGGTCTCAGTGGCACAGTGCTACTTCATGTGGATGGGATATGGGCATAAGGGCAATCCCCTGTCTTCTCTCTCTTCTATCTCTCCCCCGCTCCTCTCTTTCTCTCTCTCTCCCTCCCTCCCTCTTTCTCAGTTCAGTGTGGAGTAAAGTCTCTAAACCGAGTTGACTGGCCCTGCCTCCACACTGTCCTTCCTGCAGTCTGGGGGTGTCACCACACAGCCTCTTCTCAGCTTTCATCTTGGCAGCTGTCCACCACCGCCTGGATAATGAACAATGTGTGGCCCGTCTTCTTGGGACACCCCCTCCCACTGCGCCCAGGCAACCTCACCCTCTTTGCCTCGACCTGCGCCAGAACGCCCAGTCAGTGTCACCGCTGTGTCACAGCTGTCATCTCTCGTCAGGTCCCGTTTCACTCTAAAGCAGCCACTCGATGAGAACAAACAGGAACGCTGGGGAACGTTCATTGAGTCAAAGAGAGGCTGAGGAGGCCCGTTGTGGACACGGCGTCCGCTACCCTGACTTAGGGAGCGCGACACCTGACAGGAAAAAAGGTCACATGGCTCATCAGCGAGCGGAGAGGAGGTTGGACAGCGAGTGGTGCTTCAAACGGGATGACAGGGTCACAAACGAGATGCATCCGGAGAGCGCTGATGGACACATGGCTGAGCATGGCCTTCTGGGAGCGGTGGTAGACAGAGTCCTGCTGGGGAGGTCCCTTCTGGTTTCAGAGCCAGGTGATGAACCGACTCCTCCGAGCTGGACTGAGACAATGAGATCACGCTAAGTATGATCATCACAATAGAGTGTACTAAGAAGACTTTTGAACTCAAGACAGTTAGTTGAAGATGCACGTCCCCTTTGAAGTTATACAGTTGAAGTCAGAAGTGTACATACACTTAGGTTGAAGTCATTCCACAAATGTCTTGTTAACAAACCACTCCACAAATGTCTTGTTATCAAACTATGGTTTGGCAAGTCGGTTAGGACATCTACTTTGTGCATGACACAAGTCATTTTTCCAACAACTGTTTATAGACAGATTATTTCATTTATAATTCACTGTATCACAATTCCAGTGGGTCAGAAGTTTACATACACTAAATTGACTGTGCCTTTAAACAGTGTGTAAAAAATAATCTTCTGATAGGCTAATTGTCATCATTTGAGTCAATTGGAGGTGTACCTGTGGATATATTTCAGGGGCCTACCTTCAAACTCAGTACCTCTTTGCTTGACATCATGGGAAAATCAAATGAAATCAGCCAAGATTGTTGACCTCCACAAGTCTGGTTCATCCTTGGGAGCAATTTCCAAACGCCTGAAGGTACCACGTTCATCTGTACAAACAATAGTACGCCAAGTATAAACATTTACATTTACATTTAAGTCATTTTAGCAGACGCTCTTATCCAGAGCGACTTACAAATTGGTGCATTCACCTTATGACATCAGTGGAACAGTCACTTTACAATAGTGCATCTAAATCTTAAAGGGGGTGAGAGGGATTATCATCCTGTCCTAGGTATTCCTTAAAGAGGTGGGGTTTCAGGTGTCTCCGGAAGGTGGTGATTGACTCCCGCTGTCCTGGCGTCGTGAGGGAGTTTGTTCCACCATTGGGGGGCCAGGGCAGCGAACAGTTTTGACTGGGCTGAGCGGGAGCTGTACTTCCTCAGTGGTAGGGAGCGAGCAGGCCAGAGGTGGATGAACGCAGTGCCCTTTGTTTGGGTGTAGGGCCTGATCAGAGCCTGGAGGTACTGAGGTGCTGTTCCCTCACAGCTCCGTAGGCGAGCACCATGGTCTTGTAGCGGATCTGACTTCAACTGGAAGCCAGTGGAGAGAACGGAGGAGCGGGGTGACGTGAGAGAACTTGGGAAGGTTGAACACCCAGACGGGCTGCGGCGTTCTGATGAGTTGAAGGGGTTTAATGGCACAGGCAGGGAGCCCAGCCAACAGCGAGTTGCAGTAATCCAGACGGGAGATGACAAGTGCCCTGGATTAGGACCTGCGCCGCTTCCTGTGTGAGGCAGGGTCGTACTCTGCGGATGTTGTAGAGCATGAACCTACAGGAACGGGCCACCGCCTTGATGTTGGTTGAGAACGACAGGGTGTTGTCCAGGATCACGCCAAGGTTCTTAGCGCTCTGGGAGGAGGACACAATGGAGTTGTCAACTGTGATGGCGAGATCATGGAGCAGGCAGTCCTTCCCCCAGGAGAAGAGCAGCTCCGTCTTGCCGAGTTCAGCTTGAGGTGGTGATCCGTCATCCACACTGATATGTCTGCCAGACATGCAGAGATGCGGTCGCCACCTGGTCATCAGAAGGGGGAAAGGAGGATTAGTTGTGTGTCCTGGCATAGCAATGATAGGAGAGACCATGTGAGGTTATGACAGAGCCAAGTGACTTGGTGTATAGCGAGAATAGGAGAGGGCCTAGAACAGAGGCCTGGGGACACCAGTGGTGAGCGCGTGAGTGAGGGAGACAGATTCTCGCCACGCCACCTGGTAGAGCGACCTGTCAGGTAGGGACGCAACTCAAGCGTGGGCCGCGCCGGAGATGCCCAACTCCGGAGAGGGTGGAGAGGAGGATCTGATGGTTCACAGTATGAAGGCAGCCGATAGATCTAGAAGGATGAGCAGAGGAGAGAGAGTTAGCTTTAGCAGTGCGGAGCGCCTCCGTGATACAGAGGAGAGCAGTCTCAGTTGAATGACTAGTCTTGAAACCTGACTGATTTGGATCAAGAAGGTCATTCAGAGAGAGATAGCGGAGAGCTGGCCAAGGACGGCACGTTCAAGAGTTTTGGAGAGAAAAGAAAGAAGGGATACTGGTCTGTAATTGTTGACATCGGAGGGATGGAGTGGCAGGTTTTAAACTTACCATGGGACCACGCAGCCATCATACCGCTCAGAA